>NW_026058578.1:0-12959 GCF_023721935.1 Panthera uncia
GGAAGGAAGGAAAAGAAAGAAAGAAAGAAGAGAAAGAAAGAAAGAAAAAAAAGGAAGGAAGGAAGAAAGAAAAAAGGAAGGAAGGAAAAGAAAGAAAGAAGAGAAAGAAAGAAAATGAAAGAAAAGAAGAAAAGGAAAGGAAGGAAGGAAGAGGAAGAAAGAAAGAAAGAAAGAAAAGGAAAGGAAGGAAGAGAAAGAAAGAAAAAAAGGAAGGAAGGAAGGAAAAGAAAGAAAGAAAGAAAGAAAGAAAAAAGGAAGAGAAAGAAAGAAGGAAGGAAGAGAAAGAAATAAAAAAGGAAGGAAGGAAGGAAAAGAAAGAAAGAAGAGAAAGAAAGAAAATGAAAGAAAAGAAGAAAAGGAAAGGAAGGAAGGAAGAGAAAGAAAGAAAAGGAAAGAAAGAGAAAAGGAAAGAAGGAAGGAAGAAAGAAAGAAAGAAAGAGAAAAGAAGGAAGGAAGGAAGGAGGAAGGAAGGGAAAGGAAGGAAGAGAAAGAAAGAAAGAAAGAAAGAAAGAAAAAGGGAAAGAAAGAAAAGAAAAGAAAGAAAGAAAGAAAGAAAAAAAAAGAAAGAAGGAAGGAAGGAAGGAAGACCTTTCTCTATGTTGCATTCTCCCTAAGACGGGGCAGGGGGGCTCATGGTGTTGGACCCGCTTCCCTAGAATGACACAAAGACTCCACTAACCCCACCGGAACGTAAGCTCCGTAACATCCAAGTCTCTGTTTCTCTTGCTTACTTCCGGGTCCTCAGCACCTAGAAGAGCGCCTGACACCAAAGAGCTTCTTGCGATGGTGTTGTGGACTTGCTAAGAAACCAGCCTGAGAGAGAAATGTCGACATCGGGCGTCGGTTCAGCCCCTGGGGCACCTGCCGCAGAGGAGACCCGATCTGCGACATCAGCCGCCCCGGGCTGGGGTAGCCTCCAACTCCAGCTTCTGTGCCTTTCTGCCAGACCTCCGGCTGCTGGGCGGGGTGACCTGTGGCCTCAGGGGGAGACTTTCTCAGGGGGAGACTGCTATTGGTCCCCCCAAAAGGCATTCAGGGAAATAAGAAGAATCCTCTTTTTGAGGGGACGAATAGTAGTCAGGTTAGATGTTGTTTTTATCCTGGGATTAACACATGAGAAAGAAAGCATTTGCACCCTGAGACATTCTGTACCATAAGCATGGAGATGACGGATGATTGATTGATGATCGATGATAGATAGATAGATAGATAAGATAGAATTATATAGAATTCATATAAGTACACATATATGTGTGTTTACATGTGTGTATATGGATATTTATGTTTATCAAGATACATACAGGGGCCCCTGGGTGGCTCAGTGGGTTAAGCTTCCGACTTTGGCTCAGGTCTTGATCTCACAGTTCGTGAGTTTGAGCCCCTTGTCGGGCTCTGTGCTGACAGCTCGGAGCCTGGAACCTGCTTCGGACTCTGTGTCTCCCTCTCCCTCTGCCCCTCCCCTGCTGGCACTCTGTCACTCCCTCTCTCAAACATAAACATAAAATTAAAACAAACAAAAAGATACAATGCTGCCTTCTCTCCCTCAAATCCAGTTTGCTGTCTTGTTGTTTTGTTTCTGGCCTCCTTCCTCCCGGTGACATAGAAAACTTGTATGAAAAGAAATGGAAATCCCTGTCCTTCATTTGGATGGCCGCCCGCAAAATACAGGATTTGCTCCGCGGAACTGAAACATGACGCACGGACAGATCTCAGACCGCATGACATGTGTTCTGGGCTGAACTGCGTCCCAAATAAAAGACAAAATGTTGGAAGCCCTAACCCCCAGCACCTGCGTGGGTGACCCTTGTTTGCAAACAGAGTCTTTACAGAGGTAATCAAGTTAAAATGAGGTCATCGGGGTGGGCCTGAATCCCAAATGACCCGACTTTTAAGCCACCCGGTTTGGGATACTTTGTGGCAACAGGTCCGGGAAACTAACACGGATAGACACCAGCTAAAGCAGAAAACGCCGGGTCATCAGAACTCGATTTTTCTCGATTTCTCTAAGCTGGGCTCTCCTCAGTCTGGGCTCCACTCCCAGGCAAGCTGTCGCTACATGGTAACTCTCAGACACCACAGACCTACAACTCTCCTGGGTCAAGCCCTCTGGGAGGAGAGCTTCTTTTCTAAGGAATTCCAACAAAAGACCTAGAAGCCAGTGTCAGTGACTTAAATCTTGGGCGTAGGGCTGGCCTCCACCCACTACCCCAGGGTCTGAAAGTAGGATGAGGATTTTTTCCCCCCAGGGAAAACCAGAGTTCTAATCTCCCCGCTCCCCACCCCCTCCACAAAAAAGGAGAAATGGGTAGTAAATACCAAGCATGGGAAGGTATCTGCAGAGGTGGGTGGGTCTCTGAACCCCAGGAAGGGGGTAATAAATAATTTCATCCAAACTGGAAAACCTAATGCCTGCTGCTGTGACATTCTGTAACAGACACATGGAAATTTCATTACAAATGGACATGTAAAAAAAAAAAAAAAAAAAAAAAAAAAAAAAAAAAACACAAACACCCCACTACAATGGTCCTTTTATGAAGCTAGCACTGGATGTCTCTTAAAGGCTGTTTTTCTGTTCCTTCAGGGAACTTCTCACCAGGCTGTCCCAGTGCAAAGAGAGCTGTGCTTTTTCTAAAGGGGGCTGTAATGACGAGCATGAAGTCACCCTATTTTGAAATCAGGATTCTTCAACAGCCAAATGTGTTTAAATCCAAAAGGCTCCCTCCCTGAATGAGATCACGGACGGAGTGAATACTTACAGCTGAGTCGGTGAGCTTTCTGAAAAAGCAGCATTCTAAAATGACAGATTCGAGGGGCGCCTTGGTGGCTCAGTCGGTTGAGCGTCCGACTTCGGCTCAGGTCACTATCTCGCGGTCCGTGAGTTCGAGCCCCGCGTCGGGCTCTGTGCTGATGGCTCGGAGCCCGGAACCTGCTTTGGATTCTGGGTCTCCCTCTCTCTCTCTGCCCCTCTCCGACTTGTGCTCTGTATTTCTCTCTCTCTCTCTCTCTCTCTCTCTCTCTCTCTCAAAAATAAATAAACCTTAAAAAATTGTTTTAAATAACAGATTCAACACCTGCAGCTCCCTCTGAAATTCTGAATCATTCGAACAGGTCTGCTGCCTGGACGCAGACACAAAGGGCACAGTCTCTTTGTTGGCTTTAAACCAGAGGCAAAGGTGATGGCCACGCGTGAGAGCTTGAGTGGATATTCACCACCTCGAAATCATCAGTGACGCTTTATTTGCTGATTTGTCCACCCATCGACAGATATTGTTTTGAGCGCTGTGGTCAAGGACGAGAAACAAGAATCCGCAAAAGCGGGCTCCGTTCTACGTTCCGGGAGCGTGGGGCCCTTCCTGGTATGCGGTTTGTACAGCCCGCAGACTGGCCCCGATCACAAATTAACATCCAAGTCCAAGGTGCTTGAAGCATAAATGCGGAGAGGTGATCCAGGGTTAGAGAAGGTTTCTCTAAAGACATAGTAAGTCAACTGAAGGTTACGGGATTGAGGAGAAGCCACCCAGTGAGGAGAACGGAGAAAGAATCATTCCAGGGGAAGGGACAGAATGTGCAAAGGTGAGTCGTGAAAAAGAGTGACCCTGGACATGCCTCAAATACACAAGGGGGTGCAGCGGGAAATGGGCCCGGAAGAGTTGGCAGGGACAGATATTGAAGAGAAGCCATATGGAAGGAAAGAAAAAAAAAGGTTTGTCTTCATTCTAAAAAGAATAGGAAGGCATAAGGTTTTAAGCAGGAACTGATACTCTCAGATTTGTGGAAGGTTTTTTTTAATGTTTATTTATTTTTGAGAGAGGAAGAGAGACAGAGCGTGAGCGGGGGAGGGGCAGAGAGAGAGGGAGACACAGAATCGGAAGCAGGCTCCAGGCTCCGAGCTGTCGGCACAGAGCCCGACGCGGGGCTCGAACTCACAGACCGTGAGATCATGACCTGAGCCGAAGTCGGATGCTCAACCGACTGAGCCACCCAGGCGCCCCACAGGTTTGTGTTTTGAAGTCACGGTAGACGCCACGCAAAAGAGAATGGAAACGTCAAGACAGAGGCAGGTAGACCGCGAGGAGGCTGCCGTAGCGGTCCATGTGATGGTGACGAACAGGAAGGGTGGTGGACATGAAAAGAGTGAATTCAGAACCGTTCAGGAGGTCAAGGCCGCACATCTTGCTGATGAATGACACGCAGAATTGAGTGTGGGAAGGGATCAAGTCAACTCCCGGATTCCTGGGTTTTAGGGAGAAGTTAGCTGGTGAGCGTTGGTGCTGGTGTTTTAACCCTTAGACTTTATTTAATTTGTTTTGACAGTGGTGTTAGTTTTACAGAAAAGCGGAGAAGAAAGTACGATGAGCTCCAGTACATTCCTTCTCCCAGTCGGCACTAGTGTGCTACATTTGTTACAACTGATGAATCAATACGGGAACAGTATTATTAACTAAGGTCCATAGTTGGCCATACGGCTCACTCTTTGGGTTGTCGATTTCGAGAGGTTTTGACAAACGTGTAATGTCACGTATCCACCATTGCCGTGCTGCAGAATAGTTTTGCTGCCCTAAAGGTACCCTGTGCTTCAACTATTCACCCTCCTTCTCGTTCCTCAAACTCGGGCCAACCTCTGATCTCTTTGTTGCCTCCAGTGTTGTCTTTTCTAGAATATCAGATCGTTGGAGTCATACTTCGTGTAGCCTTTTCTGACCAGCTTCCTTCACTTAGTAATGTGCATGTAAGTTTCCTCCGTGTCTTTTCGTGGCTTGATAGCTCATTTCTTCTTATCGCTGAATGGTATTCCATTCTCTGGAGCGAGTCACATCTCAGGGTTTAATCCCCATACTTCCTGGGGTTAAGCATGTGTTTCATCAGGATTCGTTGAGTAAGTGAATTAAGTGTCTAATGTGTTGTGTGGTGGCATTTATGTAAATAGCCACATGATAAGTTCACTGACTGATTCATTTTGAATCAACACAATTTAATACATTTTGAATTTCATGATTGACTGTAATGTGTTAGGCACTATTCTTGGTGCTGTGAACAAAACAGACTAAGATCCTCCTGGACCTTGTATCTTAGGAGGAAGAAATAATGAATAAAAGACAAACATAACATGTAAATTATATTGGATGCTAAAAGGATTCTCAAGGCCTAGGAGAAAAGAAAGCGTAAAGCAAGGTGAGTGAAGTGTCCAGTTCATGGTTAAATGGAAGGCCATGGCATGCTTTGGTCAGTGACATTTAAACAAAGATTGAAGGGCCGGAAGGAATAGCCTTGTGGATATCGGGAAGAGCATTCCAGGAAGAAAGAACAGCCAGTGCAAAGGTCCTGAGGTAGGGAAGTTCTTGGAAAATTCAAAAAACAGCCAGGAGGGGGCGCCTGGGTGGCTTAGTTGGTTAAGCGCCCCACTTCGGCTCAGGTCATGATCTCACGGTTCGTGGGTTCAAGCCCCGCTGTCAGCACAGAGCCTGGAGCCTGCTTCGGATTCTGTGTCTCCCTCTCTCTCTCTCTCTGCCCCTCCTTCCCCAAAATAAAAAATAAATATTTAAAAATTAAAAAAACAAAAAAACAAAAAAAACAGCCCAGAGAGCAGACAGCTGGAACAGAGAAAGTGAGGGAGAAAACAGTAAGAGATAAGGTCCGGGGTGGGGGTGGGGAGGGCCCACAGTTCGGTGTGGGAGGTGTCGCGTTGGAGATGCCCCTAGGGAGCTAATGAATAGAGATGTCAAGTAGGCAAATGGAGGGGTCTGGGCAGGAGATTCAGTCGGGAGTCTTAGTAGATAGAAGATACTCAAAGCTGTGACAATGAGTGAGATCACCAAGCGAGTGTAGACGGAAAAGAGAACCCAGATGCAGCCGTGGGATCCTCCGACCATTACCCCTTATACCTCCACTGCTACACCCTGCGCCCAAACCCATTATCATCTGCATCTCGACAGCCCCCAACCAGCCCCCCAGGCTCCGCGCTTGCCCACCTTCCGCCGACCCTCCACACAGTCACGAGGGTGGGGGTCCCGTTAAAGCCAGGTCCTGCCACTCCTCCGCTCAAAACCGCTGCCATGGAGAACAACCAAAATAACCATCAATGGGCAAATGGGTAAACAAAATACGGTGTATCCCCATACGACGGCATATTTCCCAGAAATAAAAAAGACCGAAGCGGGGGTACGTCTTACAACATGGATCGAACCTTGAAAACATTGTGCTAAGTCAAAGAAAGCCCTTGAGAAAAGATCCCAGGTTATGTGTTGCATGTATGTAACATGGCCAGGACAGACAAATCCATAGGCACAGACAAATCTAAGTGGACGGATGGCTGCGAGGGGTTGGAGGGAGGGAGAGAGGGAGGAATGGGGGGTGACTGCCAGCAGAGAAGGGGGTTCCGAAATTACATGGGGCGATGGTTCCATAACCCTGAGTACGTTGAACACCATCGAATGGTAACATTTAAGTGAGTGAATTGTATGGTATGTCAATTACAGTTCCACATGGCTATTTACAAACCCTGCCTCATACAGACAGATGCCACGTCGTTCAAGGTCCCCGATCCCAGCTTGTACAATCTCCTTTCTGGTCTCTTCACCTCTTACCCTCCTCCCCTGACCCTCCGGCCCCAGCCGTCTTGCTGTTCCTCGTAGAGGTAACCCCAGCTCTTCGTAGCCGTCATTCCTTCACCCCCTCACCCCACGCGGGTCCTCATCAGACGTCACCTCGTCAGCTTGCCAGCGAGGCTTTCTTTGGACCCCGCACCTGCCTATGGTGGCAGGACTCTCCACTCCCTTTACCGATGGTCTTGCTTCCTTGTTCCTCATTTTCCTTCTCACCACCTAGCCCGCTACATCCTTACCCCGTTGTGTCCCAGCTGGAAGGGGAGCTCCCACAACGGTGGGGATTAGCGTTGGTTTTCTTTACTGCTGAACACACGGGACTTAGCACGCAGCTTGGCCTCCTGAAGGCAGTCAATAAATATATCTATCTGCAGTCAAGAAATGATTGTCTCTGTGTGTCGCCTTATGTGTGCCTTCAGATTTCTTTCCTGGGGTGTTTTCCCCCCTGCAAGCTTTCTACGATGGATAAGCGTTACTTACAAAGGAATAAAAGAAAGCTAATAAGGGAAAAATAAAAAAAAAAAAATCTTGCCACTGCTCTCACTGCCCGGGGATGAAATCCTCAAGTCCTTAGCAGATCCTGGCTTTTCTAAAAGCCAAACTCCCCACCCTTCCTTGTGTCCTGTGAGCCAGAATGAGTCCTGTGTGGCTCTGGATCCCCGGGATGAAAGTAGATGTTTTCGGGGGGGCGGGGGGGGGGGGGAGAGGTAAATGGTTACACAGGTTGTGTCTTGTTTGTTTTGCTAAGAGCCTTCAATATCCTTCTGACCTGGAGGAAATCTAACAAGCCTATAGAGCCAGCAACGCTCCCTGATGCACATGAGCTACGAGCCCTTTTCTGGTGGCTCGTCTGGAAGGATTAGAGTTCCCTGGAACAAGTCTAAGGAGCACCACCCTAGTCAAACAGGACTCGTGGCGATCCAGAAGCATCTCATGCTCTCCCCAGATGACGCTGACAGAATCCTCAACCCTTCCCTGGCTGCCGAGACCCCACTGTTGCTTCAGAACCCAGTCCAACAACGTAGCTACCTATCAAGTTTTCCCCCATCGCCTGCTCTGGATTAACATCTCACGCCCCTGTGTTTCTACAGACCTTTATTTATGTGATGAAAACTCGTGTTATAGTCATCGCTTGAGCTCTAAGCAACTGTTTCAGCGTCTGTCTCCAGCACCAGACCGTGAGCCCCTGGAAAAGCACCGGCGATGCCCACGCCCCCACCCCGCCCCCCACCTGGATTTTCCAAGGGCCCAGCACAGCTCCAGGCTCTGGGAGTGTTTGTGCTCCGGAAACTGAGTCTCTGGAGGCAGCTGGGCCTCCCAGATGGCGAGCGGATCAGCGGGAAGCAGGTTGGAGGGGACCACCCCATGTCGATCTTTTCCACCCTCCCTTCTGGGTGCCTTCAGCACCCCAGGGATGAGTGTCCCAGAAATGGTTTTCTTAGCTCATCTCTCTTTCCTCGTCTTTGGAATGGCTTAAAAAGGCCAGGGGAGGGGAGTCAGCCCAGTTTTACCGAGACATGATTGACGTATAATGTTGTGTTCATTTCAGGTGTAAAACACAATGATTCGATATTTGCATATGTTGTGAAATGGTCACAATAAGCCCAGGTAACGTCACAATGTTTTTTTTTTTTTTTTTCTTCTGCTGAGAATTTTTAAGATCTACTCTCTTAGCAACTTGCAAACGTACGTGACGCTATGGTTCGTTATGGTCACCATGCTGTAGGTGACATCCTGGGACTTATTATCTTATAACTGGAACTTTGTACTTCTTAATCCCCTTCATCCGTTTCTCCCAATCTCCACCCCCAACCTCTGATAACCGCCAATCTGTTCTCTGTATTTATGAATTCATGTTTTTTAACGTTTATTCATTTTTGGAAAGACAGAGAGTGAGTGAGTGGGGGAGGGGCAGAGAGAGAGGGAGACACAGAATCGGAAGCAGGCTCCATCCAGGCTCTGAGCTGTTGGCACAGAGCCCGACACAGGGCTCAAACTCATGGACCAGGAGATCATGATCTGAGCCGAAGTCAGATGCTTAACTGACTGAGCCACCCAAGTGCCCCATAATGTTTATTTATTTTTGAGGGGTGGGGGGGAGGGAGGGAGGGAAAGAGAGAGGGAGGAGGAGGAGACAAAACTTGAGGGGAGGAGGGGCAGAGAGAGAGGGAGACACAGAAACTGAAGCAGGCTCCAGGCTCTGAGACATCAGCACAGAGCCCGACGCAGGGCTTGAACTCATGAACCACGAGATCATGACCTGAGCCAAAGTCGGACACTGAACCGACTAAGCCACCCAGGTGCCCCCAGGGGGTTCCATTTTTAACTTTTTGAGGACCCTCTCCACACTCTTTCCCGTGGTGGCTGCACCAGTTTACATTTCCACGTATAGTGCACAAGGGTTCCCCTTCCTCCACACCCTCGCCAACACTTGCCTTTTGTTCTTCCTGATATTGGCCATTCTTACCCGTGGGAGGCGAGATCTCTCGTTGTGGTTTTGATTCGCATCTCCCTGAGGACAAGTGATGCACTTTTTCGTGTACCTTTTGTCCATTCATATTAAAAGGGCTGTTTTGGGGGCACCTGGGTGGCTCAGTTGGTTAAGCGGCTGACTTCAGCTCAGGTCATGATCTCACGGTTCATGAGTTCGAGCCCCACATCGGGCTCTGTGCTGATAGCTTAGAGCCTGCAGCCTGCTTTGGATTCCGTGTCTCCCTCTCTCTCTGTCCCTCCGCTACTCATGCTCTGTCTCTCTTTCTCAAAATTGAATAAACGTTAAAAAGTTTAAAAAATAATAATAAATAAAAGGGCTGTTTTTCCGTCGGAGGATCTGGGTTCTGGAATCAACCTGGTCGGGCTAGAATGGTGTCCTACTGAGCCTTGACATCTTCTACCAAAGTATTAGCGAGCAAAGGAGCTGCTTAGAACATTAAACGCTACCTGCTCAGCCGGGGGAGGATTGATCTGCCGGGGAGAACGCTGGGCCGGGAGCCAGGAATCTTCCATTTGTGTCTGAACGTCTCTAATATTGTAAGGGTTTGGGTCAATCACTTAACTCTTCTGAGACTCTATCTCCTCAACACCAAAATGGAAGGGTCTCGGAGATCCTTAACAGCTCTAAAACTAAAGATCAACTTAAAAGGAATAGCCCTCGGGGTATAAATTTGCTGAGAACTTTCTTTTTTTTTTCACATTTACTTATTTTTAAGAGAGAGAGAGAGAGAGAGAGAGACAGAGCACAAGTGGGGGAGGGGCGGAGAGAGAAGGAGACACAGAATCCGAAACAGGCTCCAGGCTCTGAGTTGTCAGCACAGAGCCCGACGCGGGGCTCGAACTCATGAACCGCGAGATCGTGACCTGAGCCGAGGTCGGGCGCTTAACCGACGGAGCCACCCAGGTGCCCCGAGAACTTTCTTTTGAAACAGTCTAGTGACCATATAGCGGTGTCTCGTGTGGTAAAGCCCCATGGTCTCCACCGCCATCAACAAGAAAAGGCAGACAGGATTTTCGACCATGGCCCTTCCTCGATGGTCTTTGAGGACACGTGCAGTAATCTAGCTGGGCAGGACATTGGCGATCAGGTTGGAGAGAGCTTGAGTGTGCCTCACGCACACAACCCCCCCCCCCAAACCACATGGCCTCCCTGTGATTAGACCCTACCCAGAGAACCCGTTCATAAGGCCAACTTAAAACACGGGGCCCTCACGTCCCACCAGGACCCTCTCTCCATCCCGGCATCTTGTCCTGATTTAGTTTGGAAAAAATGGTCACCAGAACGATGGCTGTGTTTCTCCTGCAGGCAAAACGTTCATGGGGAGAATGAGTCAATTCCTCCGGGACTTTCGGGAGCCTCTGAGCAGAGGGAGGAGGACAGGGAAGTGGAAACAAACAGAAATCCTAGAGAGACAATCCCCGAGCGTTTGTCATGGCGCCATTCGCAGGACCCTCCCTAGAGTGGTGAAGGGCCATTGATCTGGCTGGAGGAGGGAATGGCCCCGAATGGGTGACATCTCCAGCAAGGGAAGGCACAGAGGTCTGTGCCGGCTGAGATAAGAGGCTTCTCAGGAAGTCTGAGTCACCTTGGGCTGACTCTCAAAGCTTGAAGACCTCACAGCAGCTCAGCCTGGAGACAAGGCCAAGGCCTCCTCCCAGCCTGGGGGCCCTGGGAGTCAGCATTTCCTGTTGGCGTCCTTTGACCTGGGCGGCCACCACCCCTGGGAATTTTCCGGCCACCCTCTCCCGTGCACTGTGAGCCTACCGTTAACGGGTCTTTGTCCCTCTGCTCATCTTGCGTTTGTTTCCTCTGGAATGTTCCAAGGCCCCTAGTATCGCCCTGTGCCAGGAATCTGAACATTCCAGGGTGGGAGAGGCTTCAAGTTACTCACTCCTCCCTGTGATTTGCCAACGGAGGATCCAGAGACCTGAATTCTGGCCCGGGCCTACAAGCTACTAACAGTCACGGTCAAGGCCTCTCCCGAAACCTCAGCGTCCTCATATACCTAATGGGAAGCGAGGACTTCGTCGGAACGACTGGGGGAAAGCAGGCTTTTTGGAACTGGAATCACGTGAGGACCTTCATGCTTCCTGCAAAGGATTTCTGGCTGATCTCTGCCATTCCATCATTAGCTGGAAGAAGTTTAAGCTGTTATCGGTCAGGTATTCCTTCGTGTAAGTGAAGGATCCAAGCAGATTTCTGAGGGAAACACACCCAACAAACAGTTCATTACACAAAGCCGCTGTGTGGCTTCTTCTGGTTCCTTCTGGGGGACGGAGTGAGCCCGGGGAAGAAGATTCCGTTCCACACATTCCTTAGGACGTGGCCCCCATGGCAGAGGTTGTGGCACAAAGGAATATGTGTTCGAGCAACTCAGTCATCGGAAGTCAACCAATCCCACCCTTGATCTCCCACCCTTGACCGTGCAACACCATGATTTCAGGGTCTCAACCGAAGTTTCTAAAGCCAGGAGTCGTGCCTGGTATCTTAACCTGATAGCTCACGTTGATGGGCAAGCCACTCAGCCCCTCGGGTCTCGGTCTCCTCGGCTGTCAAATGGGAATGAGAAAAGGACTATGAGGAATAAAGGAGACTATATATACAGCGCCTGGCCACGTAAGCGTGCAAAACAGCAATAGTCACAATAAGGCCACCCAGACGTCCCAGTGACGTCTTCTCCCAGAACCACAGTTGAGCCATCCTCCTAATGACACTCTATACCCTTCTGTGAGGTGTTTCAAAACTGGAGGCAATATAAAATCTTTTTTTTTTTTTTTTTTGAGAGAACCAGCGGGGGAGGGACAGAGGGAGGGGAACGGCGGATCCAAAGCGGGCTCTGCGCTGACCGCAGCGAGCCCGACGCAGGTCTTGAACTCAAGAACCATGAGATCGTGACCCGAGCCGAAGTCAGATGATTAGCCGACTGAGCCACCCAGGCGCCCCAACGTAAAATCATTCTTTTTTTTTTTTAAAGCAATTTATTTATTTATTTACGTTTATTTATTACTGAGAGACAGAGAGAGACAGAGCATGAGCAGGGGAGGGGCAGAGAGAGAGGGGAGACACAGAATCCGAAGCAGGCTCCGGGCTCTGAGCTGGCAGCACGGGGGCCCGACGCGGGGCTCGAACCCACAAACCGTGAGGTCGTGACCTGAGCCGGTCAGACGCCTAACCGACCGAGCCATCCAGGCGCCCCATAAAATCATTCTTGAATGAACCTAACCTCGATTTTTCGCAGGCCCGTTCCTCAGACCCACCTGTGGTAAAGACAGAAAACCATCAGTCGCGACCCTGCCCCCTCTGTGGGGGTCACGGCACCCGTGGGGGGTCATTCCAAGGAACAGCAATGTCGGAATGCCCCACAAATGGACCCCTAGATCCCCCCCCCCTCCAAGAGAATTGGGCATGGAAGTGTGTTCAGACAGCAGAGGGGAGTGGAGACAAATGTTCTTGGAGACCTTTCCAGAAGGGAGCAGACCACCCCCCCCCCACCCCCCCCCCCGCCACCCAAGCCAAGTCCGGTCCTGGCTTAGAAGTTAATCAGCTGGAAGACAGACAGCAGTTGACTGGGACGGTCAGCCCGCGTCCTCCCAGGCACCGGAGAGCAGGACGCGGGGCCCAGAGCCCGCCCCTGGGTGGCTGCCAGAGACAATGCTGGGGGCCAGCTTCCACTGCTGAGCTGTCCTGTCCCCGAGAGCACTAGCCTTTGTCAAAAGAAGGATTTGTGCAGCTCAGACCCCACCGGGCTTGGGCATTGTGGACCTGTCTGTCTGCATTTCGACTCCGGGCTTCACCCTCTGCTGAAAGTGATTCTCCGGTCACACGGGCGTCCAGAGCGGAAGCAGCAGCAAGGTGCAACCTCA
>NW_026058578.1:13059-25412 GCF_023721935.1 Panthera uncia
GGGGGGGGGGGGGGGGGGGGGGGGGGGGGGGGGGGGGGGGGGCAGTGGAGAGATCCATAGGAATCAGAAGACCAGCCCCTGGGGGCGCCTGGGTGGCTCCGTCGGTTAAGCGTCTGGCTTCGGCTCAGGTCGTGATATTGCGGTTCGTGAGTTCGAGCCCCGCGTTAGGCTCTATGCAGCTCAGAGCCCGGAGCCTGCTTCGGATTCTGTGTCTCCCTCTCTCTCTGCCCCTCCCCCATTCACACTCTGTCTCTCTCTCTCTCTCAAAAATAAATAAAACATTCAAAAACAGGTAGTGATGGAAGCAGTGACATAGACTATACTTAGTATAACATGATAGAAACACAGACCACCTTGTAGAATAACATAATAATCACTACCCATAAGCATGGCCTCCGCGGGAATACGGACCGAGAATTTACGAGCACTGCGACTAGGAAATCTGCAAACTCACTAATCTTCTACACAATGCCAGAAAAAAGAAAACACATGAACGGAAATTATGGCACTTCGTGTCTTCAGACTGAATTTCACTGGAACAATGAATGATCCACCCCAGTCTCTAGTGGATTGTCAGTTAAGAAACTATTACCTCACTCGCAGATAAATCAATCGAATTTGGAGGGCGAGTGTAGAATCGTGTTTTCCGAGAAAAAAAAAAAAAACGATTTTGTCCCTAAAGGTGAAGAAGAAGCCAGGACATCCAGGCATCATTCTAAGTGATATTTGAGCAGCAAAAACATTTCACACTATTTCTAAGATCCTGGGGGGAAAAGAGAAAATAAAACACTTTATAGATAATGACCAACGTTGGGCTTAGCATAAAATTGCGTGCTTTTATTTTAATTATTATGGACACCATAATATCCATGCGTAGGAGGAATTATTAAAGTGGTTCTCAACTGAGGTCAATTTTGTTCCCTCCCCCAGCCCCCCTCCCCCCTGAAAGGGGACACTTGGGAGTATCTGTGAGCATTTTTGGTTGTTACAGCTGGAAAGGGAGCAGGAGCGGGAGTGTGACTGGCAACCGTGTGTAGAATAGCAGGGATGCCGCTGGGACCTTACAGAGCAAAGACTGTCCCCCACAGCAAAGAATTATCTGGTCCCGAATGTCAGTAGGGCTGAAGTTGAGAAGCTCTGCTCTAAACCACTAAGGTGCAGAATATGAATGAGCTATACGGGTAGGAAGAGAGAAAGGAGAGGCGAGGTGAGGCGAGGAGAGAGGAGGGGAGGTGAAGGAAAGGGAGGGGAGGGAGGAGAAGGGAGAGGAGGGAAAGGGAAGGGAGGGGAGGGGAGGGGTGGGGAGAAGGGACGGAGACGGGAGGGGAAGGAAAAGGAGAAAAATAAAGAGCTTAAAGACTTTTTTGCTCTGTCTTCTCTTGAAAATGCGCGATTTGGAAGGAGATCTGTTGCGAACGATAATTTTCTGATTCATCGTGTTCACAAAGCACCTTGGCGCCCGTCTGATGAAGAATCAGATATTTGTGCAGCCGTCCTTCCTACACCCTGCTTGATGAGCGCAGGCTTGGCCAACAGATCTCCTCCCGGTGTGACTCAGTGTTGAAATAAATCACGAAAACCGTGAATATGGTCAACTTGTGGTCCCTGAAAGTTCATCTTTTAAGCCTGTCTCCTGACGCAATGAGCCCAAGGTCGAGATTCTCCTTTGCCACCCTGCACGTGGCAGGGACTCCG
This sequence comes from Panthera uncia, assembly GCF_023721935.1. Taxonomy (NCBI): domain Eukaryota; kingdom Metazoa; phylum Chordata; class Mammalia; order Carnivora; family Felidae; genus Panthera; species Panthera uncia. Next base: position 14,755 of record NW_026058578.1, read on the forward strand.
TGAGGCAAGTTGTCTCTTGAGGTTTTTGAAAGGCGTGCTTGAGCTCAAAACCTGTCGTCTTGATGAAAATCATGTCGGGAAAGGCCATTGCCGAGATGTCAAAGAGCTCACCAGGGTGGTCAGCTCACTGATTGGCTGAGAATGAATTTTCCAGGCGGAAGCAAATCCCCACTCGGAGCGAACAAGGTTCAGAGGGGGTCTGCTACCTGCCAGGATCCCAGGTGACGAGCACAGGGCATTCTCTCTCCTGCTGGATTTCCAAACCCCTCTGGGGCTTTCTTACCACCCCCCCCCCCAAACCTGCTTTGTCAACCTTGTGGAAGAGGGCAGAGAGCTGCCTTCTAAAGAAACCTAACCCTTCCCTTCTCCCTCATCTCTCTCCTTCGTACCAAAGAGAGTTTCTAGTCTCCCCTTCAGTGAGAGTGTATCCATTCTGGCGGGGAGGTGGCCACCAGGAGAGAGTAGTCAGTCACTCCTGCACGGGAGGGAGGGGGGTGTGGCAGCTGAGCTCCTCATCAAGTCCTGCACGTCCCCCCCCCCCCCCCCCCCCTGGGGTCAGGCAAGCAGCCACCTGTCTCCAAGGGAACAACAGGCAGGGGACTGAGGACCAGCAGACCTGAGGTCCCAGGGCCGGGACACCTGGGCACAAGTCAAGGGACTGTGTGATTTGGAACCAGATGGGGGAAAGACAGTACATCAGTGGGTACAGGTGCAGATTGCGACATCCCCAGGACCGATGCCTCTCCCCCCGCCGCCCCCCTTCCCATGGTAGAGACTGGGTGACTGAACTCACATACCCTTCTGGAAAGACCAAGGAAGGGGGAAAACCTTAGATTTGGATTTAAGCAAAGAAAATAAAAAACGAAAATAAAAAACCCAACAACCAGAAAATTCCTGATGGGACTGAGTATACTCTGAATCAGCAAGGTTGTGTTTTCTACTCTCAGGTGGAATTGAACCTCGGATTCTAGAATCTAATGACGCTAATAATACTAATATAATGATTATGATAAACAGAGCTCCTTTTCTTGCAAAGCCAAGTGCAAAGATTGAAAATGTCCGTTGCCCTGCGCTCCCGAGCTCCGTGGAAATGTAGAGACTTAAAGGAAGGTGTGGATTTCTCTCCTATAGCTGGGGGGAGGGGGGCAGGCAAGGTTCAAGAGAGGGAATACTTGCCCTTGAAGCACTGATGCGGGACCATTAACAACTGAAACCTGGGGACAGCTGTTCTGGCCTTGGCTCTCCTCTTAAGGACCACAATCACATGCTCCCCGCCTGTGCTAGGGAAACTCTGGCCCCAGAGACGACTGGAAAGCACTGAGCAAAAACATCTGTAATTCGGAACATTCTCTTGGAACGAATTCTTGGGGCGTCGGGGCCTTCAGAAACGCTGGGACTTCCTTTCCAGAAACCGGGAACTGGGAAAGAGCCGTCTTTCCAAGGTAGAAAAACCAGAAGTTGCAAAGTCTGATCCTGGAAACGGCGTCCGTATGCGAATCCCCAGGAAGCAGCCGGTTCGCAGGGCCCCCACTGGCCGCCACCGAAATAATTCCTTCTCTCTTGGCGAGGGGGAAGGGGCGAAAGGACGTGATCGTGGTATTTGCAAAGCCATCCTCTAAAGCTTCCTCCAAAGTTAAGCACACACCCACAGACAACAGCCGACCACAGTGTTCATCGAATCTGAGAGCTGAGAAGTGCTTCCAAAATTATCCAGTCTGGCGACCTCATTCTGCAAATAAGAGCTCAGAGACCCAGAGACGACATGTCCTAATCTCTGTTACCACGTTAGGTACTGGGAATGATACTGGGAATAAAACTGCCCTTGTCATTCCCAGCACAGGCCGTTTTCATTCTTGGCTGACGCTTTTTAAAAACAGAACAATTGTTGAGTTTGGTTGCCTTTTTTTTTTTTTTTTTAGTTTTTTTTAATTTTTTTTAGTTGGGTGCCTGGGTAGCTCCAGTCGGTTACACGTCTGACTTCGGCTCAGGTCATGATCTCGCGGTTCATGGGTTCAAGCCCCGCGTCGGGCTCTGTGCTGACGGCTCGGAGCCTGGAGCCTGCTTCGGATTCTGTGTCTCCCTCTCTCTCTCTCTCTCTCTCTCTCTCTCTGCCCCTTTCCTGCTCACACTCTGTCTCTATCTCTCTCTCTCTCTCAAAAATAAATGCACATTAAAAAAATTTTTTTACCAAGAGATTTTTTTAAGTTGATAATTTTAAACTATAAATTTTAACAGAAGTTGGCTTAGTATAACTGTGTGACCAATATCCCCCCAAATTTCACCGGGTTGGCACAGTAAGTCTACTTCATGCTCAGGTCAGAGAGTCCAGTGTTGGTTGGTCAAGGGGGCTCTACTCCTGGCACTCATTTGAGGATTCGGGATCCTTCCATCGCGTGGCTCTTCCTGTCACCGAAACCCAAGTTCGGCTGCCGTGGTTCAAGGGGCCAATACTCGAGAGCCGAGTTCTGACCGGAAAGCAGTATGAGCTTTATTCACGAGGCCGGCCGCCCGGGGAAAAGGTGAACCCTTGTCCAAAGGCCAACTCTGAGGTTTCTGCCTGGACCCGAGATTTTTTTTTTAAGTGGTTTATTCAGCTAAGGGGGTGCAGCGTGACATTTCTTGATTACGTGCAGGCTCGATGATGCCAGCTACAGGGTGACCGTAGGTTGTGCAAGAAGGTCTCTAGTTCCTTGGTACCCAGGCGTTGTGCGAGAATACCCTGTTCTTTCTGCAAAGGAGGGCAAGGTCTATAGATACGCAAAGGGACGTCAGTAGTCCCTTGTGTGACCTTAAAAAAGAAAAAAATATTTTGCTAGAAGATTGCGGGGTTCATCCGAAAGCTAAGGGAGGGGCTTCAAACAGATTTGCTGGCCTCTGAGGCCTGGGAACGTCCTGGTCCTTTATTCCCCAAGGCCGGTGGTCTGCAAAGCTCGAGGAAAATAAATTAGTCCTGTTACAGATCAAGGGCCTTAAGTCAGCAAGCGAGGAATGTGTTAACTTGAAGCAGGTTGAGCCTGGAGTGCTGTGACATCCCCTCCTCGGGGGGCCTTGGGGTCCTCTTGACTCCGCCAGCGCCAGGGGATGGGGAGAGGGGAGGAGCCTTGAAGATGGCACAGGGGGGTGGAGGCTGGGGGTAAGAACCTGGGAGGGGCAGCATCGTGGCGGCAGGGCTGTCCTGATTCCGGGGCTCCTGAAGCAGTCACGTGGTCCCCGCTAACTGCAAGGGGAGGTGGGAAATGTAGTCTAGCTTGTGCCCGGGAGGAAGAGGCAGTGGGGGTGGGGGAACACACAGCAAAGTCTGACAACAGAAGCTCAAGTCTCCCCACTCCCTCCTTGTCCCCAAGGAGTGACTGGGGGGGTGGGGGGGAGGTCCATGCTTCCCCACTTTGGAAGCCGTTGGTCTAGAGGTCTAGGTGAAGATTGACCCTGTGGGGAGAGCCAGATGGGGGTATAGCTAACATGACTGACCGCTGAACCCTGTGCCCAGCACTCACCGAGCAATCTGCACGTATTAGCTCACTGAATCCAACCCACAGCTCAGAGAGCTCGATGCTATGATTGTCTCCGTTTTTTTCCGAGGAGAAAACCACGGCTCAGAGAGGTTCCGCAGCCTGCCCCAGATCACGCAGCGGCAGGGCTGGGACTTGACCTCAGATGCTGGCTCCAGAGCCCGTGCCGTCGGCCAGGGGGGGAGAACGGGAGATTAAGTCCCAGCTCTCTGGGAGCCCCGCAGGTGAAGAGCGAGCAGGGGAAGGCAGGGGAGGGCAGGCTGAGGCTGGCAGGGGGTGGGCGGTGCAGTAAGAGGAGGCCGCCCGGGGCGGGACCGCGGCTAGAGGGTGGGCACCAGGGGGATAGAGAATGAAGAACGTTGGGGTGCAGGCCTGCAAAGTCGGGCTGTTGGGGCTCACTGAGGAAGCAAGCACTGAGTCGAGGATTCAGAGCGCCCAGGCAGGTACTGTCCATTACCTGCAGAGCCCCTTTCATTCTGGCGCCTCTCCTTGACGAAGCTTGGGAGGACCACTGGGAAGAAGATGGCCCTGCAGGGAGGGTCATGGGCTGCCCAAACCCCAGCTGCTCCCAGAGTTCACGCTCACTGCCTCCCCAGGGCAAACTCAGGCTTTCCTGTCTTGTCCCCCCGGGGTGTGGGGTGTGGGGTGGTAGTTCCTGCTGTGTGGGTAGGATCCTTCACACTCAACCAACAGGAGGGGACCTCCGGCTCCTCCAATGGTCTGGCCCTTCAGCTGCCTTCTAAAGAGTCCACCCTGCCCTGGCTGCCGCCTTGAAGGGACCTGCATTTCCCAGGTAGGGAAGCCCTGGGTTGGTGGCCCCAGGGCCTTGTCACCGCCGTCCTTGCTCGGGAGTCCAAGCCAGGGAGCCTTTGAACGTCGCTTCGGCCATAACTGGCTGTCCGATTTCTGACAAATCACTTTGAGGCTCTGTGCCTCCGTTTCCCGGTGGTCAGATGAGCCGGGAAACGTGCTGTTTCAAACGCCCAAGAAGATTCCTGAGTTGCTCTGTGTGGGTATCTTCACCTCAAGACCGGTGAGTCCTTTCGAAGCGGACAGACAGACGGACGTTCCGCGGACGGTACGTCGGCTCATAATGTACACTGAGAGACAGGCATGCCCAGGGTCTGCCTCCACAGAGGGGAGGCCGATCTCTACCGATGGCCGCGGGGCCTGAGAACGTCACAGAGGATCGTTGCTCTCATGCCGTTAACTCTCCTCCTGAGGAAAACCTCTGCTGGTTGACACTGCCATCTTGTTCCGGGCCCCAACCTGGACCACGGCGCCAGCTTCACGAAAGGAGACGTGTGGGCCTCTGTTTTGATTTTGTGTAATTGTCCCACGTATCAACCCAGCAGGTTACCATCCGTTTTAGCCAATTGGTATCGGGCACGATCTGAATGGGTCCAAAGTGTTAAGTCCTACAGTACATTGGAAAACCATCGGCCCACCCTACGGCACTTTGAAAGGCTCTCTCACGCACAGAATCCCTTTTAACCCTCTAGCCGTCCGGAGGGAGCCCTCTCCCCACCCCCACTGCATGGATAACAGAACCACAGCACAAAGAACTAAGTGACTTGGCCAAGATCACAGAGCCAGTATCTGGCTGAGCCGGGGTTCGAACCTTGGAATCGCCTGACTCCAGCCTTCAGCTCCTTACATCTTGCTCGGCCTCACCGGGTAGAAAGAAAGGTTACACAAGCGAAGGAGAGGTGCGCTAAGGGGAAAGAAAAGAAAGAGGGGATGTGACACGACACGGTCGTTCAAGTTCTGACAGTCCAGGCCCCATGATGTCTGACTGTTCTTACGGCAGACTCTTAATTATTTGACCTCTTTGAATTTGCAAAGTTGTTCTTCATTCTATATTTCATTCATCGTGTCAATGAGAATTTGTGGAAAATTACTATGTGTGGAAATATCTTGTAGACTCTTTTTAAAAATTTTTTTAATGCTTATTTATTTTTTTTGAGAGAGAGAGAGAGAGAGAGAGAGAGAGAGCGCACAAGCAGGGGAGGGACGAAGAGAGGGACAGAAAGAATCTCAAGCAGGATCCACAGCAGCACGGAGCCCGACGCAGGGCTCAAACCCACAAACCATAAGATCATGACCTGAGCCAAAATCAAGAGTCAGACGCTTCACCGACCGGGCCACCCAGGCGCCCCTGAAAATATCTTGTAAACTTTTAAGGATAAGTGCAATTATTCATTGTTAAGGCTTGTGGGAGATGGGAACGGCGCAGAAGACACAATTTCTGCCCTTTTAGAGCTTATAACCTGTTTTGCCTAAAATACGTACTTCCTGGGGCACCTGGGTGGCTCAGTCGGTTGAGCGGCCGACTTCGGCTCAGGTCATGATCTCACGGTCCGTGAATTCGAGCCCGGCGTCGGGCTCTGTGCTGACAGCTCAGAGCCTGGAGCCTGTTTCGGATTCTGTGTCTCCCTCTCTCTGACCCTCCCCCGTTCATGCTCTGTCTCTCTCTGTCTCAAAAATAAATAAACGTTAAAAAAAAAAAAATTTAAATACATACTTCCTCTGAATATCCTAGACTAAGGCTTAAGCTTCCTCTAAGGACAGTGGGAAGGTGCGGGCTGTAGCTAATGACTTTCTCTCAGTGTTTTCCTGGCGTCTGTCCCTACTCGTCACTGCCCCATCATCCCATTGACCCATTTCAACTTGGGATTCACTTGGATCACTGGATCCTTTTCTTCTGTCCTCTGTTCCTCTTGGAGTTCATTCTGACCACTTGGAGATTTTTTTTTTTTAACTTTATCTGTTTATTTTGGAAGGGTGGGCAGAAAGAGAGAGAGAGAGAGAGAGAGAGAGAGAGAGAGGGAATCCCAAGCAGCCTCCACACTGTCAGCCCAGAGTCTGATAACGGGGCTCGAACTCACGAACCGTGAGATCACGAACCATGAGATCATGACCTGAGCCGAAACCACGAGTTGGATGCTCAACTGACTGAGCCACCCAGGAGCCCCCCACTTGGAGATTATTTAAGGCTACACCCACAATGCCCACTTCCCCAGTCTTGAGCTGACTTGGAGACCTACTAACAATTGTCTCTATTTCATCCAGTGTGTCACAGCGGAGAGAGTTCGGGAAGGTCGTAGGCCTGTTGCAAGGCTGCAGCCTCCGCTGGAAGCCTCATGACCGGCTACCAATAACCCCTGCTCAGGGAGTCCCCCGGGGAACGTAGGGCAGAAAAGAGGGCCTGACAAAAAGTGAGCTTAGCCTGGCCCGGTGGCTCGGCCTTTCTCCCGCCACACGCAGCAGCCTCGGGAGCAGTAAAAGAAATGATGTCATCCGCAGTGAGGCAGCCGGGCATGTAAAATGATCAGAGAACACCCGAGAACAGGTGTAAACCCTCACGGGGCAGGGCTGTACCTGTCCAGCCGGCGGGCCCCTCTCCGCCTTACCCATGGAGGCATCTCTGGCCACAGGTGGAGGAAGGAGAACCAGACCTCATTCCCCAAACCCAAGAGCCCTCACCACCGAGGCACAGCGGGGGGAGGGTGCCCGGCTGGCCCGTCCCCAACCCCCATCTCCCTCCGACCTCCTTCCCCACCCCCACCTGGAGAGGGGTCAGACCTCATCTGCCAGTGAAGCAGTCAAATCAGTCATCACGAAGGCCCAGGAACAAAAATAGAGAGATGGAATCAAGGGGAGTCATCATAAAGCACTGATATTTTCTGGCACCGGCCCCGTTTGGCCTTACCCATTAGTCACCCGCAGAAGCAAACGGGTATGTCATTCTATAAATTGACAAAATCGCACGCAGAGGAGGAAGGGGCAGGCCTCCACCCCTTCCCTCTCTGTCCCCGCCTAGGAGGGACAGGGATGCCAGTAAAACAAGAGTTCTGGGGATCCTGTCTTGTGATCCTTTGTTTGGAACCCTCTGGCTCACCGCTTCCTTCCTCCAGGCCGTGGGCCCTGTCCACCCACAGCGGGGCATGCCGGGCGCCCCTCGCACTGGCTGAGCCAGGGGCAGAGGCACACCCTTCCCAGTAATGACGCTCCCGGGGACTCAGGGGGCATCTTCTCTATCTTCTCTGCCCTCTTCCCCTCCTTTGTATTTCAGGCTCGCTCTCTCTCTCTCTCCTTCACTCTCTTCCAAGGAGATGAGATTCAGATTTGTGGGCTGTTGTTAATGCATTCCAGATGCCAGAAGAAATCTTGGCGCGGGCTCAGCAGTTCTGCCCTTGGGCCTCTCCCCACCCCCCACCCCCACCCCGCGCCCTCGCCCAAAAGGGCGCGGAGAGAAAACAGGCAGGCTGGCGCCACCTGCTGGCAGCAGCCTGAAGCTCGGGGAAGAGGAAGAGGATTTTCGGGTGGGGCTGGAGGTTTCCGGTAACCTGCGCAATTCACAAGTCTTGGGTGGAAGGAAGAATTCCCTTCATCTGATGAAAAGTCCTTGAGGGAAGGGGCCCCGGGTGGCTCAGTCGGTTGAGCGACGAACTTCGGCTCGGGTCATGATCTCACACAGTCTGTGAGTTCGAGCCCTGCCTCAGGCTCTGTGCTGATGGCTCAGAGCCCGGAGCCTGCTTTGGATTCTGTGTCTCCCTCTCTCTCTGCCCCTCCCCCCAACTCATGCTGTGTCTCTGTCTCAGAAATAAATAAACATTAGGGGCGCCTGGGTGGCGCAGTCGGTTAAGCGTCCGACTTCAGCCAGGTCACGATCTCACGGTCTGTGAGTTCGAGCCCCGCGTCAGGCTCTGGGCTGATGGCTCGGAGCCTGGAGCCTGTTTCCGATTCTGTGTCTCCCTCTCTCTCTGCCCCTCCCCCGTTCATGCTCTGTCTCTCTCTGTCCCAAAAATAAATAAAAAACGTTGAAAAAAAAAATTAAAAAAAAAAGAAATAAATAAACATTAAAAAAATTTTTTTTTCTTAAGGAAAAAGAAAAGTCCTTGAGGGAAAAGATTACATAAATTGGAACACTCCTGTCCTTAGGAACAAACAATGAAGGGAACTAAAGATTTATGGAGCCTTTGGACAGCCCTCTTTGTTTCATTCTGCTACTTTGTTAGGTTCTATTTCTTTTCTTTTCCTTTTTTTTTTTTTTTTTTTCCTGTTCCCTTTCCTTTTTCCTTTCCTTCTTCCTTTCCTTTCCTTTCCTTTTCCAGTCTGGATCCCAGCTGGGTTCCCTCTAACCTCAAATCCTTTGAAGGGTGGAGGCTTTTGTATTCCATCTTGTGTTACACAAAATAAGCCAAGAGGAGACTCCATGCAAATTACCTAGTAAGCCTGTGGCTTGGTGAAATCTACTAAGTAGAGGAGGAGGGAGATTTAAAAGCCAAGGAAGCAAGCCGAAAATAAATGGTCTCCCGCGACGGTTAGAGGAAAGCAATGGTGAGGATTTTCAAGGCCAGCTCAGCAGGAGACTTTTCCAAGATGGTGAATTCTTCCCCAGATGCCTGGGGACCTTTGGTCCAAGTCGCATGACCCGTTGATGAGGCTCTGGGTGGGGGTGGAGTTTACTAACGGGGTTGGAGGCTGTGGGATGTGTGCCGATGCTCCCGTCAATCTTGGGCAGTGAGCGCAGTGGTTAAGTTGGGTTTTCCGTCAACCCTCCCTGGGTCCAAAAATCCCAGCACGGCCACTTCTTCCCTGTGTGACCCGAGCTAGTCATATCTCCTCTTTTGTGCCTCCACTGGTTTATCTGTCAGGTGGGGGGGGAAAGCAGACACACTCCCTTAAAGTCGAGAGTCAGTGTCAGTATTCACGGAGTGAACAGATGTCTTGTTAGCACAGTGACCACCATATCGTAAATGGGGCACCTGGGTGGCCCAATCGGTTAAGCATCCCCTCTTGGTTTTGGCTCGAGTCACGACCTCATGGTTTGTGGGTTCGAGCCTCGCATTGGACTCTCTGCTGTTAGCACAGAGCCTGCATCAGAGCTTCTGTACCCCGCCCCCTCTACCCCACCCCCGCTTGCACTGGGTCTCTCTCCAAAATAAACATTAAAAAAATAATAAATAAATAAATGAGGGGCGCCCGGGTGGCACAGTCAGTTAAGGGACCAACTCTTGATCTCGGCTCAGGTCATGATCTCACGGTCCAGGAGTTCAAGCCCCACGTCAGGGTCCGTGCTGGTGGTGCAGAGCCTGCTTGGGATTCTGGCCAAGGTCCCCTCCCATTCCTTAGGAGACTGGGCTCCCACGTTCAGTCCGCTCTTCGCCAGGACCCCCAAGTCCCAGCTCCCTCCCTGTGGCTTCCCTGTTGCCCCTCACCACACCCAAAGGTCCACTTTCCACTCAAGTACCCACATTCCGACCAGGAAAACGACCCAATGACAGCTTACAAGTGGATATGGGACAGGCCTTGTTGTAACATTTCAAAATACTTTCAGTGTTTCTGGACCTACTTCTCGGTCACATGTTTTATGGCCATTCCCTCCCTTGAGTTCGTCCTGCCTCTTTATAATGAAAGGGTGAATTCACTGTCCAGCCTCAGTTTCCGCACTGTCTAGACAGCGCCCTGGCAAGTGGGGTGCACTCACCCGGGGGGGGGGGTTCCGAAAAAAGTCTCTGTGGTGTGGTCAGAAGATGCCTTAACTTTGGGGCATCCAGGTGGCTCTCAGTTGGTTAGACACCTGACTCTCGACTTCTGCTCAGGTCATGATCTCACCGGTTTGTGAGATCGAGCCCTGTGTCAGGCTCAGTGTGGAGCCTGCTTGGGATTCTCTCTCCTCCTCCCCTGCTCATACTCTCTTTCCCTCTCTCTCAAAATAAGTAAATGAACTTTAAAAGAAAAAAAAGATGCTCTCTGACATCTGTTTTTATCTTATGTTTTAACGTCTATTTTTGCAACTGTTTAAGATTTTACATAGGAGTACAGTAATAACTGTTTACATTTATTTTTTTTAAGTTTATTTCTTTATTTTGAGACAGGGGGGTGGGGAGGGGCAGAGAGAGAGAGAGAGAGAGAGAGAATTCCAAGTAGGCTCCACACTATCAGCGCGGAGCCCAATACAGGGCTCAAACTCACCAACCGTGAGATCATGACCTGAGCTGAAATCAACAGACTGAGCCACCCAGGCGCCCCGATAACGGTTTACATTTATAAATGAATGCACAGCTTTGGGAGCACATGCTCAGACGTGGAGGTGCACCATGTCAAAGGTTTGGGGACCTCTCGTCCTGGCCCACAGTTCCT
>NW_026058579.1:0-25380 GCF_023721935.1 Panthera uncia
TGGATGGATGGGTGGATGGATGGATGGATGGATGGGTGGATGGATGGCATCAGTTGGCCCCGACAGACCTCTGGGTTCTGCATTGCTATGGTGTATTGGGTGTTTGGTTTCAAGCCAGGCCCGGAGGGACATGACACGCTCCCCTTTACCAGAACTCTCACTCACCCACTTGCCACCACCCTTAGCTGTCCTTCCATGTTCCACAAGAGACCAAACAAGGGAATGAAGGTTAAATCTGGCTCCTTCCCCCTCCCTGCCCCACCCTGGGACCAACATTCAGAGAAGAGTTAAGTGACAGAGCCTCGTTCTCCTGTATGAATTAATAATTGATTCGGTAACAAATCACTAATATTGCAGTAGTCGTGGTGAATAAGATAATGAATGTGTTCTGTCCAGGGAGTGTCGTGTTGTGAGGATTCAGCTGAAATTATTCATAAATGTGCTACTTTTCCTCATCTCCAACTGCTGCTAGTTTAGCTCCTCTTTTTAATCTTCCCAACCTGTCACATTCAATGGTGGAAATCGTCAGGCTCCATATACAGCAGAATATTAAGGGGGAACTGCCAAGGCATTATGTCAAATTTCAATAGGTAATAGAAACAAAGTACTTGCAGACCCTTTCCCACTTCTCTTGAAGTTAAAAAATAAGACTCAAATTTTTTTTCTGGATGGGATCTTTGTCTCATCATTGGGAAGAAGATCCCAGATCAAGGAGTTCAGAGACTTAGGTTGTGGTCTCCACTTTGCCACATACTTCTGTGTGACTTTGAGCCAGACACTCAACCATCCTGGACCAAGTTTCCCATTTCTGAAAGAGAGGTGATAGTGTCTCTCTGCTTTGGTCCAAGGGACAATGAGAGAATTGCAAGGTGATGGGAAAGAAAGTGCTCTAGGCCACTGACAGATAACTGAGCTGGATTTTCTCCACTGCCCCCTACTTTTTCACTGCATGGCAGACAGGTGTTTCACTCTTCTCCAAGCATGCTTTCCATGTGCTTACCACCTGGGAGATTCCCTCCTTATCTCCTTCTTTCTCCATCTGACCCATCCAGCCCTCTGAGCTCAGTTCAGCTACCACTGCCCTCATGAAGCTTTTCTTGACCTTGCATGTCAGACATGTTCTTTCTTCCTGCAAGCCCTCCCCCAGAATATTCTGGCCCTTTCATACACTGCTCTTCACTACATGCCATCTTCCCTAGTAGGCTGCAAGCATCTCAAAAGTGGAAGCTGTCTTCTGTATCTTTGAGTGGAAAGAAATGTTTGTAGAATGAATCCATTGGTAGGTGGATGGATGGATGGATGGATGCAAGAGTAGATGGATAGAGAGATGGATGGATGGAGAGGTGGTAGAATAAGAAACTTGAAACTGGTACCATACTGTTTTTAGTCAGTGGGCAAGTGTTTGCTGAGTCCTGACCATGTACCTAGTCTTGTTATTTATCTCTGCTGCATGAGTTTGGAAAGCAGAAGAGAAGTGTCATTGACCTGACACTGAATGTACTGGAGACAGGATTACAGTCTCAGATTGGGCTGGAGGGGGAAATCATAACATGACAGCTGCCAGAACCTTAGGATGGGCCTTCTGGAGGCCTTACCGTGGCCCATAACCCTACAAAGGAGACCTGGAATACAAAGGGTGTAGACACTTAGCTGGAATACACAATTGGTTGTGCAAGGCCACACCCTGGGCCTCCAGACCACCAGACTGATGTTCTTCTTCCTTCATACCAGGGGGATGTATGAGGGGGGACAATGGACCCCTCAGAGAGGAGGAATGGGGCTGTAGGAGGCTGGGGGACTTGAGTGGGAAGGAAATGCTTGTCCCCAGGATAGGCTGATTCTGCCAAGACATGGAAGGAGCTGAAGGGTTCTCTGAGGACCTGGCCAGCCTCAATTGGCTGGGATTTTTCCCACAACTGGCCTATGGGACCAGCTGGATTGGGGGCCCAGACTAAAGAGGGCTTGAAGAACAGGGAGACCCCCAGATCAGATGTCATAGGAGTGGAGGGGCATGAAGGAGTAGCAGCAAGGATTGCCTTATTTCTCCTGTTGTGTCCACCTATCTCCATTTCCTCTACATGAACACGTGGCAATCAAATAAAACCTTCCAACACACTCTACAATACACCCTAATGAAGCCTTAACCACAAAGTGAAACACACAGTGCTCCAGAGCCAGCGCTGACACCCCCTCTACACACACATAGATGATCACGGACACAGGTAAAAACAGCTTCAGACACCTACACAAACAAATATGGAGATGCACCCCATAAAACACATGTGTCCACACACGCGTGACACACAGACATGAAGAAACACACACACTCATCCAAGCCTTCATTCTGAATAAGTTATTAAAAATGTAGACATCGCTGGCTCCCAGGGTCAATATGTTGTTTTTAAATTTAAACATGAATTTCCATTTCATTGAGCCTCCAGGGCTAACAAGATGTGCTGTGACAGGAGCAGCTAGCTGGAAAAGGCATGATTGAGGAGCGAGCCAATGATGTGTGTGCACAGCCTGGGAGGGGAGCCTCCGTTGCCCAGCCCCCATGGCCTGGTATGAGTCATAGGCAGGCAGCTAGTGTCACTGCTACTACTCTGCACTGAGCTCTGACCAGCCTGACCAGTCCGTGCTTCGAAAGCTAAGAGATCAGAGTGTGATAGAAAAAGTGTCACCCACCCATCCGTCCATTTGTCCCTCCACGCCTCCATCCATGCATGCGTCCATGCGTCCATACATCAGTCCATGCATGCCATCCATCTCTCCATGTTCCATGAAAACCCAGACAGACCTGAACTAAGGGCTGTAGAGGTGATGGCAAGAAGAAATGTGCTGTCCCTGCCCCCTAGAAGTTTCCACTTTGATTAGGATAGGATGTGTGTCTCAGTGAACTCCAGCCTGGGGACCTTTTGTATGTTCCAACCATCCCCTCTGTACCCCCAGACAGCACCTAACGCTCTGGTTTATAACCACACCATTAGCGATCTCTCCCACCAGAATGTAAGTTCTGTGATAGAAAGTCTCAATTCTGATTATCCAGCAATGGGCCCTCGGCACCCATAACCCACAGTAGGTGCTCAGTGAATGTTTGGTAAATCTGTATGAGATTGAATTAAAGTTCAGAAGGCAGACTCAGGGGTTATATGTGGTTTTGCTCTTTCTCATCCCCCAGCACCTGGCTGGCAGCAGCAGATATGGTGAATCAGTAATACAGGAATGAATGAGTACGTGAGTTTAAAAAACCTAACACACAGCAAAGAAAGGGGTGCTGAGTGGGCAGGACTTGCTTCATGGAGCAGGTGGACAAGGGGGAGGCATTCTGTCATCATGCCTAGCTGCTGGAATGTGGGGAAACCGTGGCTGAGAGGGGAAACCATGGGCAGAGCTCTTGGCTGGGAGTAAGGCACGGTCACTATGGCCGAGCTCACTCCTGAGGGCTGTGACCTGGGCACACAGGAAGCTTGCTGGCTCCAGCCAGCCCCTGCCTCCTCTCTGCCCCACCCTGACCAGCCTTCTTGATGGTCTGATGCTTACCTCTGACCCTGAGGAGAGCTCTGCCTCAGTGTTGGCTATTCTCCCGGGTTTCAGAGACCTTCCACTGGAGTGGACTGGGTGGCTGCTGTAGGAATTTAGATATCTTACATGTCCTAAACACCAACCACTTCCGTTAGGGCAGTGGGGGCGTTCGGGTAAGAATGAAGGAGCAGCACGTGGAGGGGCCTCATGGGCAGGTTATGCCACAGCCTCATCTCCTATAGATGGTTTGACTGAAACTGGCTCTCCATTCTCCTCCTTCTCAACACACACACACACACACACACACACGGCCAGGAGCCATCAGTGGATCAGGTTCTACCAAACTCACAGTCTCACACGATGCACTCACACCTACCCAGAAACACGTACATAGCTCCTACATTTGGGGATATTCTTTCCCCCTCTTCTAGAATTCCGAACTCAGAGTAAATTTTAGGACCTTTTCCTTAAAATTCAGGCAGTTTAGTTTCTGTCTCTGAGAGAGCAGCCCCTTTCCTGCCTCTGGGACTCACAGACACAGAATTCCAAAAACGAGGGAGCAGCCCTCCCGCCGGTCAGCTCCCGTCAGGCCACGAGGCTGCCCAGATCCTCGGCTGGAGGGCTCACAAGCACACACCCTCCCCTTGGCCCACTTGCATGCTGTTTTCCTTTCTGCTCACGTAAGGGAGGACGCACGCTAATTCATGCACACCCTGATTCACAAAGTCATGCCTCCACGTGAGCACACGCAAAGCAATTGCTGGGCACATGCAGAGCTTTCACACACCACGTCCCTCCCTCCCCAGCATGTATACACGTGCCAAACTGGTGTGTGGGCCAGTGTGCAGAGCCAGGACCCACTGGCACACACACGTGCAGAGAGAAGTGGCACAGACTCATGCAGGATGCCCACACGTGTACTCGAGCACACCGGTGACGTCAGCCCCCATCCTCAGGCCACCAGCCTGAGGTCCCAGCAGTACAAGAAGAGCTGGGCACCTGTCTGCAGGCAAGACCTTCTTGCCCCTAAGAATTGAGTCCTGAGCCTCTGGCCCTTTAAACATCCATTTAAAGTCTTGTCTCTCAAATAATTCAGCCAAGGCATCAGCCAAAAGGGCACACTCTCCTTTCCTTGTCTTCAGGAGCAGGAGAAGGAAGGAGACAGGGGAGAGAGTAGATTAATTGGCCCTGGAACACGAGCCAGGGATTGTGTAAGCCCGGGCTGCCAGGGAAGCAGGGGCGGGGGGCATCTCTTATCTCCTCCTTCTGTCCTTTACTTGTCACACTCTCCCAAGGACCTCACGCACATCTTCATGGGGAGGGCAGCCTCCCTGTCCAGTCAATGCCTGAGAACGGCCTCGCTTCCGCCTCTGCCTCCAACACTCTCATCCCTAGTGCTAACAGCCACTCAAAACATCAGAGAGAAAACGACTTTCAGGCTGGGCCTGAGCAGCTTCCTCTGCCCGATGGCGTGTGTGACCTTCAAGGGTCGCTTGGTAAAGCAGGTTCTGTCTTGCTTGCCCAGAGGTTAGGCCCAGGCAGGGTGAAGCAAGAAACCTACCTATAAATGGAGTCACATTCCCCATGGTAGGTCTCAGATGAAGAGTCCCACTGTCTGCCCATCAGCTCCCCACTCTCTTCTCTCCGTCCCTGGCCGTGAACTGCCCCAGGGGCTGGCAGTTGGGAGGCTGAGAAGGCATCTCACCACCTCCCCATCTCCCGCCAACCCCTACCCTCTACATCTGGTCCTTCCAAGAGGTAGCCCCCGCCCTAGGCTTTCTGAAGCTCACTGGCAGGTCTGGAGCTAGCGTCCGCCTGGCCCCTTAGGATATCCTAGGGTGGGCCACGGGGTAGGAGGGATGAGCGGGCAGATTCAGCTCAGTGTGAAGAGTTTGCTCGCAGCCTGGGTGTCTCACAGCACGGGCAGCGTCCTGTGTGGGGACCAGCCGCCCCAGCCCAGAAGCGTCCCCAAGAGGACTATGAAGCCCCCAAGATTCTAACCAACTCTAACACTCTGAGTCACCTCCAGGATCTCGTTGGCCCTCAGTGGGAATCAGTGCATCACATCTGAAGGGAACCCCCCTGCCCTACAGCTTGTCACCAGCCCCAGCTCCCAGGGCTGCTCAGCCAGGGGGCAGGAGGCACCAAGCCCATTCCAGGTTTGGGCCAGTCCTCTCTCAAAGCTGGTGGGAAATTGTCTGTTCACATGGGAAATTACATCTCTAGAGACAGCCACGTTCCCCAGTCCATGAGATATGTAGGTCAGGCTCTGGGTTCCTTCTGCATGACTGCCCCCTGGAAATCTGAGGAGAGTCAGCAGGCCAGGCCCCCACCGGGCCCCCCTCAGCCTTCTCCTACAGTCTGTCAACTGTGTGTTTATTGAGCCCTGGGTTCAGGGGGTCCCACAGTGAATGGGACAGACCTCTCCTGCCTACTGATTAGAGGGGCCCAGGCAGGACTAGGATGTGGCGACTGTGGCTTCCAAATACCTCTCATCTGCCCTCCAGTGCTGTACCACCAGATCCCCTGACCCCCTCAATAAGTGTACTCCACCCAAGAGAAATGAAGCCCAGCTGGGCCCAGAGCTGTGCTGGGGTGGGGGTGGGGGGGGTCAGGTGGGGACAGAGACATCTACACACCACAGAGTAGGAAGCAATGGGGAACTTGCAGTGGGAAGACCGGGGTATGGGAAATGGCCAGCAAGGCCAGCACTGGGGGAAGAGCATGTACGGGGTTTAGCCCAGGCCTGAATCCAGAGCCTCACATTTATTGGCAATGGCCAGTGGACACGTGAGCTGGGAGTGCTAGCACCCCATCACCTATCACAGACCTCATACATAGTTGGGGCTCAAGAAAGGGGAGCCCCAGGAATTCTGAGAAGGGTCCAGGGAAAATGAGCTTAAGTCTTCCAAACTCTGCCTCCATGTCCAGAAAATGGGAAGAATCATAAAGTAATGTGATGATGCCTTCAGATTCGCCAAACCTAGGTGGAGCCTCTGATCCTCACCCCCCCCCCACACACACACCCCATCGTATCTAGGCCTCTGGAAAAGTCACCTCTTGATTTTTCCGTTAGAAACATGTGCTTAGGGCACATAAGAAGCAGCCAGTGTGGGCAGGGCATGTTGAGGCATGAGATTCTTCTGTGTCTGGGTTCCTGGGAAGCTGGGTGCTGCGTCCCTTGAATGGTCCGCTGGAGGGTTGACATGTGGCTTGGGGTCTTCCTGAGAGAAAGGCAGGGGCTTCAGCTCAACAGAGGAGGCTTCCTGAAGGAGAGGTACCTTACACATAAGTCTTATCCCGCCTGGGATGACATTTCAGTGCACCGTCCTGCTTACTAATAAAAACAAAGGAGCCACGGTTCTCCCAGAGGCTGTTAGTCTAAGGTCAGAAGGCCCTGGAAAGGAGGAGAGAGAGGAGTGGGATGGGGAAGAAGAAAGGTGTATGGAACTCACGTGCTAGAGATCAGGGTCTTTTCCAAATTCCGCTTTCTGCCCTCCAGCTGCACCCCGGTCACTTCCCCTTGCTGAGACTCTGCGGGCCAAGTTTCGGTACACGCGGGCATGTCAGTGTAAGCAGGCCTTTAAAAAAATCCTTTTCTTTCAAATCAATGTAAAAATATTCTGCGGTACAGAGCAGATTTGAT
This sequence comes from Panthera uncia, assembly GCF_023721935.1. Lineage (NCBI taxonomy): Eukaryota > Metazoa > Chordata > Mammalia > Carnivora > Felidae > Panthera > Panthera uncia. Next base: position 7,169 of record NW_026058579.1, read on the forward strand.
TAAAAAGGGAAAAGGTTGCCTGAAATATGCCAAAAAAAAAAAAATCGAGCTAATGGGAATCTCATTCATTATTTAATCTCCTGCTTATCAGAACAGGACCAAAATGGAATCTAATATGGCATATGCATGGTGTTGTCCTGGAGAGCAGACAGAAGGTAAGGAGCAGGAGGAGGGAAAGACGGATAAAGACTTGCCATTTCACTTAATATATTAAACCGGGCTGCAGGCTTTGAATCAGATTAACGCCAGTAGTGGCGCTGAAAATCCCAATAAAGGTGTGCTTGCATGTATATATAGATGCACACACACGCACACACACATGCGCATACATTTATCTGGTGTCCACACTTGTGCACTACACTGTGATTCACAAACCACCACGCTTCTGGGCTTTATTAAATACAAATAAAATACGTCTTCCCCCGGCAGCAGCCCACGGGACCAGGAGATCGTGGACGGCCGGGCAGTGCTGTGTCTTGCTCACTTAATGCTGTGCTGGCAAAATCTGCCGTGTTGTAAATATGGCCGGGCAGGACCTAGGCAAACACTCTGCAGGACCCTGTCTGGAGTGGTGATGGGGGCAGGGACAACCGCTGAGAGTCCCTGCGTGCCCAGCTTTATGTATACGGGTGCCTCTCATCCCCATGGCCGCTCCGGAGACAGCACCGTCATCCCTGTCTATCCCACCCTGAGATTCCTATTCTTTTCCCTAAACCGCACGCTCTCCCTCAAGTGTATCAACGTGAGGCCTGCCATCCCGCTTTGCACGCATGGTGAGCTGATAAGCAGGCCAGCAGCGGCTCTCCAAAATTTCCATTTTGTTCAGACAGTTTTCTTTGACCACCCCCAGCCATGCCTGCCTCCACTCCCTGGACTGCTCCATTTCCTCTCTCCCCACTCCACGATACCTCTCCTGACCTCTCTCCCAAAGACACACCTCCCCTCCCCAGTCTGCAGTCTCTGAGGCCCGCAGGCTGAGCACCTGCTGAATACAAAGCCTGGAGGGTCCTGCATTCAAAGAGTCATATTCCAAGTGCAGCATGAGTAGGTTTTCCTTTCCTTCAACCCTGACTCCAAATGGAGCGTCTCAGGGAATATTGCGTCCTCTCAACACGCTTTGCGGCCCCGGTAACAAATGGATCAGGTGTGTTGGGACAGTTTCCCAGCAAACGGCCACCTTCCAAGTTATCTATGGATTATTCAACATGTGGATCCTTGGTGGTCTCACTGACCAGGCTCCCCGATGTCCAACACCCCATCCATCCCCCTCTCCTTCCCATTCCCATTAAGCCCGTAGCACAGGATGGCCAGCCCAGGCTGGAAGAGTAGGAACAAGTGTGGGAGGCAAAGGATTCTTTCTAATAAGGATAGGTGATTTCAATGAGCCGTCACGGGAGCTTATGCTGGGGCATCTCCTGTCTGTCTCCTTTGTGCCTCCTACCAAACCTACACTGGGGTGTGGTGGAGGAAGGCGTGGGGTGGGGCGGGCATGGTCCGACCTGCTAACTTCTTTTCTTCTTTTAATGCCAACCAGGGACAGCTCTCCCTAACTCTCATCTTCTTTGATATTCAACTCGAGCTGTAGGGGAGTTAAAAAAAAAAAAAAAAACACACAACAACAACAACAAAAAAAAAACAGAGCAGGGCACCAAACCACCTACAAAACAACTCAGCAAGGCAGTTTCTGTAGCAAACCTGCGTCTTATATCTTCTGTGACAAAAAGATTTATAGCAATTTTTTATTAAAAAAGAGAGAGAGAGAGAGAGCTGCAGATAATCAGATCTGAGACGCAGAAATGGGAGCGGGGTGGGGGGTGTTATTCGTGTAAGTTATTTTAAAATATATGTTAGGTGCGTGATGGATTTTTCCAACTCCCGGCTGGAGGAGAGCCAGAGCAACACCCCCCCCCCCCCCCCCCAACCTGATGCTTGGCCTAAAGTGATGGAAATGATGTGTGAAGGGGAAAGGCAGGAAGGGTTGAGGGCTCCAGGCAGGCAGGAGCTAGCTGGTATTTGGCAAGAGCATGCCCTCCTCACTCAAGCTCCCGCCCCAGGGGCCCAGTAGCTGCCTACAACCCTCTTCCCTCAACAGGTAGAGAGAGACTCTCACTTCCTTCTATAGGGAATGATGCAGCCACAGGCTCTTAAAACCCGAAGCAATCCTAGGACCTCCCCTCACCCCCAAGCCCAGTGTTAAGGTCTCAACTTGGTTTCATAGATAAAGTAAATGATGGTTATAAACAGAAAGGCTCACCCTGCATTTTGAAGCATAAAGATAGGACTCATTGGTCTTGGTGGTAAAGATACACACACCTACATCCTAGTTCTCAGACCCCTCTGGGTCTCCGTGCCCCGGGGCAGAACCCCTTTCCTGGGGTAAAGCAGGAACTGGTATGTATGCACATGGAAGGGACTTTTCTCAGAATGGGCAGAGCTGGGGATGGGCTTCTTGGCCCTGAGGCTGCGAAGGCCTGTGTGCCGAGATCTGGACCAGCCTGAGGGGTGGGAAGGGGGGGAGATGCACATCACCATGAACATGTCCCCACCTGAGGAAATTCTTCCCATGCAGGGAGGCCCAATCCCTTGGGACCTCCAGACAACCTTGTACAACGACTGGCCTTCAACTGTTAGTGAAAACAACACAATGGGAGGCGGGGAGCAGGGGAGGAACTGTCTGGAAAACAAGTTCTGTGAGGAATAGCTGGAGGAACCAGGGATCTAAAGAAAAGGACAGGGGAAATATGAGGCCTGCCTTCAGACACTGACCCAGCCAGTCCAGAGCAGGGGACTATCCCCATGGGCTGAAGGGCTGGGTGCAGGGGCTGGGGGGCCTGGATAGGCCTTATAAGGAGGGGGATTTGGTGGCACAAATATAAAAGACATTTTAGTGGGTGAAGCAGAATAAATAAAAATACTGCAGCAAGAAAAAGCGTGGTGCGAGGGATAGGCAGTGCTTACCCCGCAATTAAGTGCTAATGGTGCTGGGTCAGCCACCAGGGCAGATTCACAGGGAAGACACTAGAAGGGCAAGTGCTTTCCGGGTACCTCAGATTGCACTGTTAAAGCACCCTGTCCCCTCATTGGCCTTGCCTATAAGGCACACACCTTCTATCCTATTCGTCTGAGCCTTCTCAGGATTCCTCCGAGGCCTCTGTGAGCTGAACCCCCCAAGAACCAGAGCGTGTCTGTCAGGAGAGAGGGCTGAGTCATGTCCAGGCACAAGCACCACCCACGTGGGAGTGAGCCCAGGGTTCCAGGAGGATTCTGGGCATCCAGGTGTGCACATGCCCCATCGGGCTAGGCCCGGACTCCCGCTCCCCAAGTTGCCTTCCCCGTCTCCCCTCCCCAGACCACATCCAGCCTCTGTCAGTCAGTTAATAACCTGAAAACAAAAACTTAGATCAGAGGAGCCCCAGGTGATTTCTTTGGGAAAGGGGAGGCCTCCTCTGTGAGCTGAGGTCCAGAGAGCAAAGAAGTCACTATGTGGCTGGGGCCCTCTCCTCGGATAGTGAGCCAGCCACAAGCTGGGTAGGGAGGCGGTGAGTCCACGTGTGGCCCACAGGCACGTGCCTCGACGTCTCCCAGTGGAGTTGTAGCTGTCCTGTCTGTGAAGTCCGGTTGATTACACCTGCTCATGGGGCTGCTGGGTGAGTGACCGAGATGAGGCGTGTGGAGGCCTGACCAGGACCTGGGAGGGAATAAAGAATGAGTGGATGGTGGTCGAGATCCCGGTTCAGGTGCAAGGTGTCGGCTGTGAACCACCCTGGCTGCCTGGTGAGGGCCCTGCCTCCTGGGAGTCTGTGTGGCTGAGACCATCTCAGAAGAGGCGATGATGGCCTATTTCTTGAGAGCAGCCTTGGCCCAGAAGGTCCATGTGCTTCTGTCCCGGCCAGGGTGTCTGTCTGTCTGTCTGTCTTACACACACGACGTACCACACATCATTTGAACGAGCACTTATGGAAATGCTGACACATGTCACTCACACTTCTGCCAAGCGCCACGGCTCTGCCAGGAGGAAATACGCAGGATAGCGTCTGCTTTCGCGGGTCTTCCCCTCTGGCACTGTCACACCCTGTCACAAGCTCCATCCAGAGGGCTACACACCACGCAGTCAGACACAGGGAGGGCCAGGCTTGACCCCCCTGCATAGTCCCACACCTGCACAGCAACACAGGCCACCCCAGCAGCACACAGCTCCCATTGTCCCCATGTCACACAGTGTCACATAGTGTCACAAGGTGTCACATGCAAACACGGTTACCCAGTCCATCCGTCCCCTCCAGCCGTTTGTCCCCAGCCCTTCGTGTGGGTCTTGCTGGACTGGGGGAGGGGTGTGGAGAGCAGCAGGAGAGGGGGTGGCCTCGCCTTCATGGAGGGTGACTCCTCGTGTTATTTTTAAACCTTCCCCTCATTTGCTAAATGAGGCTTTTGCTCAGCTCCTCTCAGGGCGGGGGGGCGGGGAGCCAGTGGCCTGACAGATGCTTAAGAAATTATGGGTGAAACTTGCTGACTCAGGCCCGAATTACTTGCTGTCCCAGGACCGTATTTAGTCCAGTAAGCGTTGCTGGCTGGCTCACCCGGCCCTCCTCCCTTACCTTCCTCTTCCTCCTCTCTGCCTCCCCCATGCCTGTCTCTGTCCCCCTCCTTTCCCTGTCTCTCTCCCCTCACTCGGGCTGTCTCAGCCCCAGCACCTTTCTCCACCCTCCTCCTTCCCTTCCCCGGTGCCCCTCAGGCTCCCAGCCCCAGCCAGTGAGGGGCAAGGCGCCAACCCCACAGAGCCACGGGGAGGGTGTGGGTGTGGGAGCCTGTGTGCAGTGAAGGGTGGGAGCTGACCGTGAGGTTGGAGTGGGGAGAAGCCAAAGAAGTCTCCCTGGAGGAGGCACACTTGAGAGAGCCTGTACAGACCCTGAACTTGGTAAATGGTAGAATGATAGAAGGACCCTGCCCAGAGAAGGAGCAGCCTCGCCAGTTCTCAGGGCAGAATAAACTGAGTGCAGGGGATGATGGGGGGTTCTGTTCAGGGGAAAGAGGACCATTTTGGATTTTGGAAGTCCCCTTGGACTTGATTTTGATTTATCTTTTTACTTATTTATTGTTTTTTCTCCTCACCTTCTCCCCACCCAGACCTGATTCTTTGCTGAAATAAAGAACGACAAAGAGCTTATTCCCCACCCTATCCCACACCCACATTCCATCTGCCACCTCTGAGCTAGGAGGACTGGGGACAGGGGCTCCCGCGGAACACACAGGGGGGAAGGATGGATGACCCTGTGCAAGCCAGGGCGGCAGGGATCAGAGAAGGGACAGCTCCATGGGCCCAAGAGGGTGAGTCAGGGGTGGGGGGTGGGAGCCAGGCATACATCCCAGGTAGGTACAGTGGAAGGAGTGTTTAGAAGCAGGAACAAGCATCCTTGGGGGTCCAAGTGCGCCTTCTCCCATGTGGGCAACCTCAGAGACGGATGGTAATTTACACGTGAATGCACATTAAATGGCTCAAACCAAACACTGAAAGATTCACCTCAGCAATCTCCTTGCCCGTTCCCAGTACAGTCATTTGCTCCATGGCCTCAGCACCAGTAATGTCTGGTCCCCACCAGATGGCTCTGGGGACCAAAGAGGAAGCCCAGAGGCAAGGAGTCTAGAGGCCCACAGATTGGAGAAGACTGAGGCCCAGAGAGGTGCAGTGATTTGTCCCGGGCCACCAGCAAACTGGTGGCATACTTGTAGTTAGGTTTTAAGGCCAGACAGCCTCCAGAAGACAGCAGGGAGACAGCAGGAAGACCTGGGGTCTGGCTCTGCCTCCTTACAGATCACCGATCACCACAGGCCCCTGGTCCAGGCCACTCGAGGCGGAGGTGCGAACTACAATGTTTGCATCTCAGTACTGGGCTGGGTAACTGCCTACCGTGCCCAGGGAGGTGATAAGCAGCCTGGTGTGAATGTGGTTGGATGGGAAAGATGTTGAACTGTTTCCTCCTCTATTTCCTCATTCAACTAGAAGCACCTTAAAGGGCTTTCTGGCCCATGGCTGGTGCCAGGGAACCTCAGATCCATGTCACCTGACCCGGGGTCAGGAGCAATGCCTGAGCTGGGCCTCAGGGCTCACTGGCTGGAAGGTCTTGGACAAGCACTTGAACACTCCTTAGCTGTGCTATCCATGGAACTGGCTCACAGGGCTGTTCTGAGAACTAAAGAGTCAACAATGCCTAGACTGCACTTGACCCGTGATCAGCACTCCGCCAGCATGGATTAATATTAGTACCTAAGATGGTCCAGGTTGCACCGAAAGGCTTTTTCCTGAGGCTTTCCCCAACAAATGCTGAGCCCTCACCTTCCCATGGTGCTGCTTTGCCTGACCAGAATGAGGAGCCTTCACACAGTAGGTGCTTGCTAAGGTGCCAGACACGGCCAACCATGCAAAGAGGTCCACCGTCTGGCTTTGCGGTTCAACACTAAAGGAAAGAATGGCCTTGTGGGGGAAGGGCAGTTTCAGTGACCTCTTCCCCATTTCCATCATTTTCTTTCCCAAGTGAAGAAGACACACCTAGATCCCGGGGTCCAGCAGGGACCCCAGTGGGGCTTGAGCATCCCAGCAGCGAGTCAGAGCCCCAGCCAGGACCCCCACTCCATGGCTTCTGTGAACCAGTGAAACCCAGCAGAAGCAGCCGAGGGAGGGTCCTGGGGGCCCCCAGCAGACCCAGCACTGTATGGAGATGGCCCAGGACCCGCTGCGATCAAGCTGTTCCAGCAACGAAACACAAATCAGCCGCCCTCGGCCCTGCCATTTGCCAGAACCAAATTCATGAGCCTCTGATAAATAATTCAGGCTTCTCCATCTGTGGAAAAGTTGGATTTGGCCTAATTTCTCTCATAAACAAAGAACATCATCTGCTCAGAACAGTAAAATAGACACCAGTCAAATTTTAAAAAAATATATAGCCCAGTGAACGTCATCCATTCAGAGTCGAGGATCACGAAATCCAGGTTGCCTTAACGAGTCCGGATGGGCAGGGTAGACTGAGAGCACTGAATCTGATTTGAGAAACTGAGGCTGGGTGGTGGCTCAAAGAAGAGGAGGACGAATTTAAGACCACTGGATGAGCCTAACTCTAAATGAGTCTCCGCTGCCTGAAGTTGGCCATCTGATTTGCTTCTAAGTAGTATTTGCTGAAAGCAAAAAACACCCTTCTTTGAAGTATTCTTGAGAACAAGGGTATCAATCAGAGTTTTCCAGAGAAACAGAACCAACAGGAGATAGAGATATACACACGCATACTCACACACTAACATATATAATCTATATAAGTATCTACCAGAAGTGCATACATTCACGTACGTACCTGATATACATTAATACATAAGTATATATATGTATGTATCTGATATGCATTACTATATGTATTCACATACACATATAATACATATGAATATGTATGAAAACATTTATTTCAAGGAATTGACTCATGTGATTTTGAGGGGCCTGATAATTCTGAAATCCGTAGGGCACACCATCAGACTAGAAACTCACGCAGAAGCTGATGCTGCAGTCTTGAGGCAGAATTTCTTCTTCCTCAGGGAAACCTCCATTTGCTTTGAAGGCCTTTCAACTGATTGGATGAGGCCCACCCACATAATCGAGAATAATTTCTTTACTTAAAGTCAATTTATGTAGATGTTACCCACAGCTTCACAATTCGTCCTAGATTAGTGTTTGGTTGATTAACTGGGTGCTATAGCCTAGCCAAGCTAACACAAAAAATGAACCACCTCTCCAGGTTTGCCTCTGGCGTTTGCTTTTCCCTTGTCGTCTCCGCCTGCTGGTGGCCTAAATCAGTGAGGCTCACCAACAGGGGCAGAAAGCAAAGCGTCAGGGAACGCTTGAGCCTGGGGTTGTGGGGCCTCAGGGAGCATGTGATTGGGGAAAATGAAACCAAGAGTGCTGAATTGGCTTACCCATGATCACACAGCTAGTTAGATGGATCGGTGCGTTCACAAGTCAGGGCCACAGTACCCCTCATTTGGACAAAGCATCTCTTCCTGCCTCTGGGTCCTGGACAGGGTCTTGTGCCTAGAAAAGCACAGGAAGCAACAAGGGCTCCACAGGTGTGCAGGTGTGCAGGTCTGTTACATACCAACCCTTGGCAAGTGGACAATACCTGGTGGGTTTGGGCACCTTGGGTTTTGGTTGTCTGGGGCCTTCTAGACCGACTGTTATCCAGCTGTTTCCAGCTATCCACCAGAGTGCCGGCATCCTGTTAGTGATCAAGTATTTCTGACAGTGAATTATTCTCCTGTGCATTAATCAGTTTGGGTGTCCTGTCATCTGGCAGAGCGTGGCATACAATCAGGGGTCCGTTGGCACTGACCTGAAAGCGGGTGTCCTACAGTGTAAGGGGGGGGTGTCCCTTATCACAAGTGGGAAAGTCACACCGTGGCTAAGCATACACGTGTGAGGCGTGGGCAGTCTGCAAGCAAGTGCACACCCAGGTTCTCTGTTAGTCTTAGCTCCCTAAGAGGGTGTCATTGAAAAGTACGAGATGTGGCAGGAAAAGGGATCCATCCAAGGTGGCCAAACTCGTGGCGGCAGCTCAGGGGACTGCAAGCCCAGTGCTCTGTCCCCCACCAAGCCCACCTCTCACGTGAATCCTCACCCCACACAGTCAGTACCTGTGGCTGGCATTCAGTCCTGCTCTGAGATGCACCAGCCCATCTTCCCAGGGCGGGATTTTCACCATCATCCCGTTTCCCAGCCCCCACTCCCTTCTCACCTCCAAACTTCAGGTGAGGAAGCAGTTTGGCCAGACTACTATTAAAAGGGAAGGGAAGGGAAGGGAAGGGAAGGGAAGGGAAGGGAAGGAAAGGGGGAAGGGGGAAAGGGGAAGGGGAAGGGGAAGGGAAAGGGGGAAAGGAAGGGAAGGGAAGGGAAGGGAAGGGAAGGGAAGGGAAGGGAAGGGGGAAGGGTAGGGAAGGGGGAAGGGAAGGGAAGAGGGAAGGGAAGGGAAGGGAAGGGGGAAGGGAAGGGAAGGGAGGCTCGATGGCCAAAGCTCTCCGGGCCTTCCAGCAGCTCGGTCCCTCACCCTGCACATTTCCCCCTGAAGCACCTGCCCTTTGCAGGGTCCCCTTACAGCCCTGCTGCCTGGCCCAGTCCTGGGTAGGGAGGGACAGGAGGGAGGACAAAACCCATGATCAGGACAGAGGGCAGGGAGGAGACCTTGCTTCAAAGGGCAGAGCCAACCTTGTGTCAAAACAGAGCACATCCAAGGAGCCCCTGAGTTCAGGGCTCAGAGGCAGACTGGCTTCCGGTCCTAGCTTGGCTTCACCCCAGCTAAGACTGGACCTTTTCCCTGATTAAAAAAAAAAAAGCCAGCAATACCTTCCTCTTAGGGTTCTTGCACAGTCATTATTTACAAACACAGAGAGCACCATAAACCAGGAGGCGTTCTTCCACCAAGCAGTGATTGCCCACCCTGGGTCTGGTTTCGGGGCAGCATGACCTGTGCAGCTCAAGAGGAAGTGGCCAGAAGTGACCCAGACCCCCCTGCACAGACTCCCTGGGGCTCCTCAGTTGGGATCCGAAGATCCCAACCCATGCCACCTGCCTGTCCTGCCCCAATCCCGCTTCAGTGCCTTCCCCGCCCCCTTTAGGTTAGACTGGAAACTCCTGAAGGGCAGGGACCGTGCTTTGCCCAGCCCAGCACCAGGCCTACACGGAGCCCAGCAAATCTCCCTGAACAAATGAAGGATCTCCCAACACCCTGAGCACAGATGCACGCTGGGCTCTGCAACAGAGTGAGAGGCTCGGGTGCAGGCGCTGCAGGAGTTCAGAAGGTCGAGGGCCACAGCCAAGCATTGCCCTGCATCAGCAGAGACAGCTGCAGGCCTTGTAGGGTCGGAAGGGGTGAGGGCTTGTGGGAAGCTGGGGAGGGGGGCAGAGATAGCAGCAAGGCACAGTGCACTGAGCTGTAGTTGGTAGAGGCCCCCACACTTACCTCCCTCCCGGTCCTGTGAGGCCCAGCGTCCGGCTGCCAGAGCAGGCAGGCACACCAATGGCACAGCCAAAATGAAGACATCCAGACTTGAGGCTGCACCTTCGGAGACGGAATCCTGGCTCTTGCTACTTTAATTAAGAAAAACAAAAGACATGAGCAGGGCTAGTCTGCCTGGTTGCTGCCCAGGGAGGTGGAAGGGATGGGTTCTTGGCTTCCACTAAGAGCGCTGTCTGCAAGGAACCCTTGATGGTTTGGCTGTGTTGTCAGTGAGACTGAGGTCACAGGTTCACACCCCACATGCAAGGAAAAGAGCCCAAATCCCCTGTCTCAGACTGACCCCAACCATGGCCTCAAAGTGACCCTGGCTCTGTCCAGCTGCCTGTGTCATCCATGCTCTCTCCCAAGGGCAACGGCAGGACAGGGCTGCTGCATTCACTCAACCCATGTTTGTTGAGCACCTACTAAGCTTGAGTCAGTGCAGCGGACACAGCACTGAGCCATGCAAGCTCACAGCTTCTTGCTATGCGCCCTTTATAGTGACTCCTCCTGCTTTTACATCTGTTTTTGTTTGTTTGTAATTCTTTCCAAAGCCTATTCACAACCACCATCTTGAAGCATGTTCTCAATAGCCAAAATTTACAGACGGGAAAAGGGCAGCACAGCTAGGACAAGAATTTGGATTTCCATCTTGTAACCACACATTTGTGGAGCCTTGTAGCACACGCCGTACGGGCACGGGGCTGGTGGGCTGCACCCACGGGGCACTGCACAAGGGAACCTGAGGCCAGCTGTCACAGTGGTGGGCAAGATGGTGGGGGGATGGGGGGTGCAAAGGAACTTCCGACCTCAAAGGACGCATCCCACAAGGTCCCCCGGATGTGCTGAGACTGGGTCCTGAGGGAATATAAGAGGCTAGAGGGCTTGTACTTGTGGGACAGGTGGAGAAAAAAAACTCGCTCTCACAAATAAGAAGGGTCCATAATTTGGAACCATGGGCTGGACTCACCTAGACAGACAAGAACCAGAAGAGGTACCAGAAGGTGGAACTGTGATAAGTAAATATTCCAGGGAAGAGTGAGAAGAAATTGCTAGGGTCCCTGAAGGGAGTGAGGCAGCAGGAGAGCACCATGTGGTTGGGGCCAGGGGTACTTTGGACCCCAGGCCGAGAGTTTGCACTGGGCACTATGGGCCGTGGAAACCTCTGGTGGCAGAGCACCTAGATGCCGGCCTCTTTTGTCCTCTGGTGGGAGCACTGTGGCCCTGTGCGGGGCATCAGAACTGGCTCTGGTACTGGGGTATGCTGTGGGGAGTCATCGTGCCCGGGCAGGCAGAGCTGACTCCAGACAACCAAGAGGTCAGTTGGATTGACTTTCAACATCCACACCGGCCGGAAGAGTCTTCTTTCCCCCAGTCTGGAAGCCTCAGGACACAGAGATGGGGACCCCTCTGTGACCTACCTCTCAGGGGGCTTGATATTTTACAAGGGGAGCCCAGAGAGGGGTTACTCGTCCCAAAATGATGAATTGTTAGTGGTGGAAACCAAGACACTTATTCTCCCAACAAAAACAAAATCAAACACCAAAACCACCCACTGTGCATAAAGTGTGGAGCACAGTTACCGGGAGGATGCAGAGAAGTGAACTCGGCTCCTGTTTGTGAGAACCTGTAAGCGTCAGGATGGAGGGTGTCTGCCCCCTCACATGTAGCCCTTCCTGCTGAGGGCACAGACATGCTCCACTGAATCCAGGGATGCAGGAGGGGACCAACCAAGGGAGGGGCATGCTGAACAGTTACCACTCAGGCCGTGGCTGTACATGCTGCAGGACATGTGTGAAAGGACTGCAGGAGGCCTGGATGGAAGAGGGAGCGACGCCCTCCTCCCCACGTGGCTGGGTCTGCTGGGAAGAGGGTGAACGTTCTGTAGGGGAGGTGACCCTGTGAGAAAGTGTCCAAGGCCAGGCAGATGTACATGGGGCTAGAGGGCCATTTTCCCTTCAAGAAGAGCACTCTTCCAGGTGGATGCTGGGGACTGCAATTTGGGGGTTATCTGGGAGCCAGATTGGAGGCCCCAGGAATGGATTCACTTAAGGTCATGTCCTGGGAATGGCAGGGAGGCTGAAGAGTGAGGGGCCATCAGATGGGCTGTGGGAGAGGTAATGCCGGGGGCCCCACGTGGCCCAGATGCTAGGAAGTGTCCCCAGTAGCCAGAGCATGGGCAGGTCAGGCACGCACTCTCAGGGGGAGTGGGCACTTGGGGCCTAGAGATAGCCAGGCATCCCCTGGGGGACTCTTCTGTCCTCCCATGCCTTGGCCCCTCTGCACCCCTCCTTCTTCAGGTGCTGGAGCTGCTGTAGGAGGACCCTGGCATAGCATTATTAAGACATCTGTGTCTCTAATGAAAAGTTACCCGTTGCTGGGCAGGGGAGAGACACAAGTCATTATGAATCAATTTAGCTCTGGCCAGCCATCTGCCCGGGCATCATGTGGGGGGAGCCAGATCGCCGCAAGGAGGGGACAGGCGCTCTCCCCTCCCAGCCCAGCCTTTGGGCTGGCTGGAGCACCACCAGGAAAGGACGCTGGACCAAGAGCAGCCTGTCGCCCTGGGGGTCCCCCATCCAGTATCCAGGAGCGCCTGCAGTGCCCCTGCGTTGTGCCCAGAGGGCATAGGCCAAGTCTAAGGGCAAGGTGGTGGCATGGGGTGGTGGTAGGGACGTCCCATTCTGCCCCCCCCCCCCCGCCCCCAGTCCACACTGCTGCCCCTCATCGGTCTCCTGCTCACTTCTCAGCCCTTGCTCCCGCCCCCCCGCCCCTCGCGCCTGGTTCCGACTGGGTGACTGCGGAAGCCCCGCGTGCTCCGGCCACAGTCACGGCTCTGTGGGTACCGAGGCCGGCGCCGCCAGCTTCCCCTGCCGCGTCCCCGCTGGCTGGTCCTGAGCATCTGCCGCGGGCCCCTCCTGTGGGTCGGGGGAGCCGCTCGCCGCTCGGAGGAGCGCGCCAGTTGTCGCGCGCGCCCCGCGGCCCCCGACAAGCTGGCAATTTGTTGTTGTTTGTCGAGTGCTTTTGTCATGCAAATCCCAGAGCCGGCCGCTGGCACCAGGCTCAGAGGAGGTGGGGTGTTTTTGCCTTTTTTTTCCTCTTTCGCTAGCCTTTGCAGTTGGAATTGTTAGTGTTGTTTAAAATTACAAGAAAAAAAAAAGGCAGGCAAAAAATACCACGTCTTTAATTTCACTTGCGCTTAGCATTTGTGGCTCCCCGGTGTGCCCCTTGACTTCAGAGATTGCCAAGGTTGGGGGCAGGGGATGCTGGTTAGAAGGTGAAGGAATCTGTCTAGACCGGCACCCCCATCACGGAGACAGACTCCAGCATCTGGGCTGGGGCACAGAGGCCCCCCCATCCTCACCCCCACAGTGCCTCTGCAGGGTTCAGCCCTCTGATGAGTCGCCTCAGGGGGTGTGGGGCCTCAGCCTGCTGGCAAAGCCCTCCCTCTAGGGTGAATGTGCTCCCTCAAGACACCTGGCAGCTGAAGTCCAGTCTTGCAACCGTGATGTGGTGGTCCTGAGTGTTTCGGAGGGCAGATTCCTGGAGATCCCGGCCACACCCTCCCTCCTGTGTCTGAGCAGCCACTCTTGATGGTGAAAGCTGGGCCCCCAAAGGCCATCTTTGTGTCAGATTCCCATGAAAGGCAGGGAGAAAGCTGGCCCTCCAAAGGGATTTTTGATGAATTCTTGACAAATCTAATAATTCCTGGAAAGCAAAGAATGTTCCCTTTGTGTAACCTTCACACCATCTCAGATTCCATGGTTCTAAGTGGCTTTGAACAAGTCCCAGGTACGCCCATCAGGGAGGTCTGTGGTCTGGGGCGGGCTTTCCCTGCCACGTGCCAGGTTAAACTGGTCACCCCTTGACCAGGAGGTAGTGGGAAGATGCCAGGGTCTTCCGGAGAGAAACTAAACCTCTCCTCAGGCCTCTCTTCTGTCCCCCCATCCGGGTGTTCCCCTACCACACAGCACTTGTATCAGTCAGCTCAGGCTGCTGTAACAGAATATCATAGACCATAGGTTTAAACAACAGAAATTTATCCTTCACAGTTCCGGAGGCTGGAAGTCCAAGATCAAGATGCCAGCAGGGCTGGCTCCCTGGTGAGGGCTCTCTTCCTAGATTCCAAATGGCCTGCTTCTTCCTACGTTCTCATATGGTGGGGAGAATCTGAAGCAAGCTCTCTGGTGTCCCTTCCCTTAAGGGCACTGATCCCACCATGAGGGCCCCTCTCTCATGGCGTCACCTGAACCTGATTACCTCTCAAAGGCCTCACCTCCAAACACCACTGCAAAGAATGAAGCAGGGATGGGGCAGGAGGGGGGGTGGGGCGCAGCTTGAGATGGAGTGACTTCACTCATCACTATAACAGAGAGGGTCTGACTTTGTGAGTTACAGAATGGGTTTTTGGGCATTCAGGTCCAGTGCTTTGGGGACCAGGAATTCCTGGGAGAGCAGCCAGGCTGCACTGGGCAACATCTCATCCGCCTGTGAGCACGAAGGAATTTTTCAAACTCAGGAAACAGCCTGTTGTTTTAAGAAAGGCAGACTCGGGTCTTGCAGGGGCCTCCCCTCTATTCTCTGCGCTTAGACGGTTCTCTGCGGTCAGATTCAACATGACGTGCACAGAGGAGAGGAGGCTTCACCACATCGCAGGCTGTGCACATAAAAACATTCCAGGAGCATTTCAACAGCGCATCAGGGGTTGCCCTTTATGCAAAACAGATGGCCAAGTACAAACCCAGGAGCTAACACAAGGATGGCTGAGAGTGGCATTCTGAAATCCTTTCCTGTGGGTACCCTGGAGTGTGGCCGTGCAGGCAGCGTGGATCCAGGTCCTGTCATTGGTGATGGAACTGCCACCGGACTTAGCTTCCAGCCTTTTCTTCAGTCCTCCCCCACCCCTGCCCCTGGCCCCCATGATGAGCAGATATGAACATGTGAAGCTGAATCACCATCACAGAAGTAATCTTGGTTGAAGGGGAGCAGAGGTTTACAGCCCCCACCCAGGTCCCTCTGAATTCAGTTCCTGTGACCCAGTTGCAGGCAGCATTCTTTATTTACCGTCCCCCCCCCCCGCCTCCACTCTCAGCTCGTCACACTAAAAGCCACCCTGGGACCAACCGTGCCCTGGATCTGGGCTCTCGGGGTGGGTTACAGCAGATGGAATGATGTCCATCTCAACTGTTTGCCTCCTGTCTGTGCCCAGCACACCTGCTCCAATCCCTGTCCCAGGTCTGCCTCTCTTCTCCCTTCCCTGCCTTCCCTGAGTCCCATCCCCTGGGTGCCCTGCCCTCTGCCCCTCATCTGACCCCCAGCAAATAAGCCCTCTCCAGTCCTTACTGTGTGCCTGGCCCTGTGCAGGAGAGAACTCACTCAGGCAGCCAAGGGAAGCCATGATCTGGTGTGGGAGACAGACCCATGAGCAGATGACAATAATGACAGAAGCATTCCAGGCCTCCCAGCCTGAAAGATGGGACCACTCCCACACAAAGACCATTCTGGAACAGGGGACCTTGTCAATCACTACTTGGGGCCAGGAGGGCCCCCGAGTTCAGAGCAAGGAGGACAGACAGGTGCTGCTGGGGGGCTCCAGACAAGAGAGATCTACTTGCGCAGGGAGGGGGACAGGACTGCAGGCCAGATTCAGCTGCACTGTCAACAGAGGTGTGTCCATGTGCCTAGAAGGTTACAAGAAGGTTTTGGGTCCCCCACCCTCTGCCCCTCTCAAGGAAACAAATATAAATCAGAGCAGAGGAACCTTTTGCCCAGAAGCCTCTCTCTGCTTGCTCCTTACACTTCTGTCTCTGGCCACCTACAGTCTATGATTTAGGGTCTCCTCCCCAGGTCATCTGTCCTCTGCCCTGTCCTCCCCATGTCCCCTGTCTGATGGCAGCTAGATGGCCAGGCAAAGCCGGCGTGACCGAGGCGGGAGGCTCTGCATTCTAGGCTGCTGTGACAGCTGACAAAGTTACAAGGACAGCGTCAGGGAGGACGGGTGGCCCGCTCCCTCCGGCGGCTGCCCCTCTGCTCCATTCCATTAGAATTGATCAGGCTGGGTCAAGGGTCTGCTGGGACTGCACCAGGCACCTGGAGCTTTCACGATGACTGATGGCAGCACCGCCACCTGCTTGCACCCACCCCACCGCCAGCCCTCACTTCCATCCTGCTCTTCATGTTAGTGCACATCCAGCTCCCTCCCTCCTGTGGCTCCCGGTCTGACTGCCTTCCTTCTCCAGCCCTTCTGCCCCACCCCCCACCCTCAGCTGAGCCTGGCTCAC
Source organism: Panthera uncia (assembly GCF_023721935.1). Lineage (NCBI taxonomy): Eukaryota > Metazoa > Chordata > Mammalia > Carnivora > Felidae > Panthera > Panthera uncia. The sequence continues at coordinate 23,475 of NW_026058579.1, forward strand.
CAGCCACTTTCTCAGCGGCCATCCACCCCATCACACTGGGCCCTTGCTCAGGAGGCAGCAGGATTGCAGAGGAAGAGAGAAAACCCAGCAATGACCCTTTAAAGAGTTGCCCTATAGGTGGGGTGATAGACCCACCTGCACGGAACTGTTAGAAAATCCAGCCCAACCTAGTGTGTCCAAGAGATGGCTTGAGTGACAGGCTTGTGGGGATGCCACAGATGTTTCCCAGCTCTCATCGTCAGGGCTCCAGGAGCTAGCAGATGCATCAGGGAGTGAAGAAGAGAAAGAATCAAGTGGGGGAAACTAACACACGGCCACACTGCCTCGGGCACCCCCGTTAAGCTGCACTATGGGCTCCCACGTGGCACATACCATGACCCATGTATGCCACCTGCATGAGGGGATGGGCAGAGGCAAGCGCTGGAGGATGTCCCAGGCCCAGCAGGTCAGGAGGGGCTGTGGCCGGGGGGGGGGGGGGGGGGGGGGGGGTGGTGGTGGCGGTGTTGCTGCTGCTTCCTCTCTCCTGGGCAGGACAGGGAAGGCCGATGCCCCTGCACCCCGTGCAGAGGAGAGAGCCCCGGTCCCCAGAACCGGGTCACAGGCCTGCCCAAAGGATCCGTAGAGCATGAGCAAGGGCAAGGGACCCAGACCCTTTCCTGCCTGTGCCCTCGGTGAAATGTGTGACTCTGTGAGGTGTGGCTCTGTATGTGAGACCAGTGTGGGTTTGCTGTGCACAGCTTTGTGTGATAGGTGTGGATGTGGCACAGGGGGTTTGCTAGTGTACATATCTGCAAATGTATCTGAGTGTGTGTGTGTGTGAGTGTGTGACACTGTGCACACGCGTGTGTGTGTGTGAGCGGGTATGGGGAGGTGGAGGGGGTGCTGTTCGAACGTGTGGCTGTAGCGTGCGGGTCTCCTGGTTTCCGGGAGGTGGCCACGCTCCCGAGAGCGTGTGTAAGTGAGGGGTACACATGGGCTCTCTGCTTTCCTCCTCCCCTGGGCACCCAGAGGTCCAGCCGTGGTGAGCAAATCACAGCCCAACCCCCCTCCTACACACACTTTTAATCAATTTGGTGCTTTCTTGTCAAGAAGACAAGCTATTTGCTTCCTGAGGATCAGATGGTGATGGATGAAATATAGGGAATAATTAAATTAGCAGTGTAATGGTGGTGCAAACCTCAATTAAAAAAATATTTCCATTGTCATAAAGTCTAGCCATAAATTTTAGGAGCTCTGCATTCCTGCGGCCTGCAGTTCTCGGCAGCTAGACTTGCCACCTTGTGGGTGTGGGTTCCCATCCGGTCCCGGAGCAGGGCAGGGCTGCTTGAGGGAGATTTGAAGCCTGCCCCACCAGCATGCCCCTCCCTGTCCCTGTCACATCTGAACCAGCCTCCGGCCTCAGCCTGAGAGCTGCCTCTGGCTCCAGCCCCACATTCCAGGTGTGTCCCAGCTCTCAGTCCTCCTGGCCCCTCTCCCTTTTTCTCTGCACTTTAAACTGACCATCGGGAACTTTGTGGGGCTAGCTTCCACCCAGTTTCACTAACACAGGGTCCCAGCCCTGTGGAGGAGGTGTTGGCTCCGCCCCAGCCCCTCCCACAGCAGCTGGTACCTAGGAAATCTCAGTCCACTGACAGAATGAACCACCTTCCACTGGGGAAGGTCCCCTGGGTGGGAGGAGCCAGGATGGAAGGTGTTGAGGTGCTCTAGGCAGCAGCAGAGATGGGGGAGCAGAGGGCATAGAGAAGAAGGGTAACCAGATGGAAGAAGCCCACAGGGTGTCCTGTGGAGGCTGTAGAATGGCCCCCCACTCTTGTGTAGAGGGGATTGGCTGCTCCTCCCTCGGACCATGGCAATGACCACTCGGTGTATGGCCCATTATGCTAACGAATTACTGTTGCTGTCTTGA
>NW_026058580.1:0-105934 GCF_023721935.1 Panthera uncia
ACGTTTATTTTTGAGACAGAGAGAGACAGAGCATGAATGGGGGGGGGTCAGAGAGAGAGGGAGACACAGAATTTGAAACAGGCTCCAGGCTCTCAGCCGTCAGCACAGAGCCCAACGCGGGGCTCAAACTCACAGACGGTGAGATCATGACCTGAGCCGAAGTCCGATGCTTAACCGACTGAACCACCCATGTGCCCCTAACCCACAAATTTTAATGTGCTGTGATTTCATCTCAATTCAGTTCCAAATATTTTCTAATATCCCTAGTGATATCTTCTTTAATACATGGGTTATTTAAAATTGTGTTCATTTTTAGGGGCGCCTGGGTGGCTCAGTCAGTTGAGCCTCCGACCCTGGCTCAGGTCATGATGTCACGGTCTGTGAGTTCGAGTCCTGCGTCAGGCTCTGTGCTGACAGCTCAGAACCTGGAGCCTGCTTCTGATTCTGTGTCTCCCTCTCTCTCTGCCCCTCCTTTGCTCATGCTCTGTCTCTCTCTGTCTCAAAAATAAATAAAAACATTAAAAAAAATTTAAATTGTGTTTATTTTCAAATAATTTGGAATTTTACAATGCATTTTATTATTCATTTTAATTTAATGCCATTGTTGTTAACAAGCATATTCTATATAATTATAGTCCTTTTAGATTTATTGACACTTGTTTTATTGATCAACACATAGTTTGTAAATGTCCATGTGCCCTTGATAGTGATCTGTGCATTTTGCTGATGTTGTGGGGAATGTTCTATAAGTAATAATTAGGTCAAATTGGTTGATAGTGATATGACAACTAATCCTTGCTTATTTTGTCTACTTATTCTATCAATTACTCAGAAAAGATTTTTGCTTTTTCTTCATCTATTTTGAACCTCTATTGTTTGGTGTATGCACATTTGAAAAATTATTATATCTTCTTTATCATTACAAAATATTCTTCCCTTATATTCTTTTTTGTTCTTAAATGTACTTTGTTAGCTATTAATATAGCTACTCCAAATTCTTTTAGATTATTGAGAACATGGTATGTATTTTCAGTCATTTTACTCATGACCTGTGTCTATATATTTAAAATGTGTTTCTTCTAGGGGCGCCTGGGTGGCGCAGTCGGTTAAGCGTCCGACTTCAGCCAGGTCACGATCTCGCGGTCCGTGAGTTCGAGCCCCGCGTCAGGCTCTGGGCTGATGGCTCGGAGCCTGGAGCCTGTTTCCGATTCTGTGTCTCCCTCTCTCTCTGCCCCTCCCCCGTTCATGCTCTGTCTCTCTCTGTCCCAAAAATAAATAAAAAACGTTGAAAAAAAAATTAAAAAAAAATGTGTTTCTTCTAGAGAGAATATAGTTAATTAAGTCTTGCCCTTTAAAAAAAAAAAAATCTAGTCTGATAATCCCTGCCTTTCACTTGTAGTGCTTAGATTATTTACATCTAGTATAATTGTTGACAGGGTTTCATTTAAATCTGTCATCTTGCTATTTGTTTTCTATTCATCCAGTCATTTTTTCTCTAATTCCTCATTCTCTTCCTTCTTTTGGGTAATTATCCATTTTTTTCTATTTTTGTCATATATTTTATTTTCTACATGTTATAAACATGTTTTTATTTTAATTAGTTGATTATATATTTTTTAATTAGGAAAGATAAAAATTATTTAATACTTAATCACATATTTACTATTTCTAGCTCTTTACATTCCTTGCTATAGATATGTTTCCATCTGTTATTATTTTCCTTTTACTGAAAGAACTCCCTTTAACATTTCCTGTAGAGGACATCTACTGGCTACGGTTTCATAGCTTTTTCTTGGCCTGATTTTCCTTGCATTTTAGGAGGACATTTCCAGAATGACATTTTTCCTTTCTTTCAGCACTTTAAAGATCTTCTGGCTTGCACAGTTTAATTCAAGATGTCTGTAGTCATTCTTATCTTTGTTCCTTTCCACAAGATGTGCTTGTTTTTCTCTGACTTTTTTCAGCAGTTTAATTGTAAGATGCCCGGATGTAGTCTTCATTTTATCCTGTATAAGACTTATTGAGATTTTTAGAATTGCTATGGATTTATAAACTATAGGTTTATAGTTTTCATTTGGAAAATTTTCAGCTACTCCTCAGACAATGTTCTCTTCTCCTCCTCTGCCCCATTTTTCAAGATTACCATTACATGGATGTTAGACTAGATATTTTCCCAGGTTACTGAAGCTCTATTAATTTCGTTTTAATGTTTTAGTTTGTGCTTTAATTTGAATAGTATCTTCTGTGTATTAAAACTCACTGATATTTTCTTTTGAGTGTCTATTCTATTGTTAATGCCCATCAGTTAAATTTTCACTTCAGATTATATTTTTAAAGTTCTCATCTGCTAATTGTATCATCTCTATAGTTTCTGAGTCTGTTTCTTTCTAGTGATTTTTCTCTTGGATGTGGATTATATTCTCCTGTTGTTTTAGCCTCACCCCTGATCTAGAAATATTTTTATTAGATTGTAGACATTGTCAATGCTACATTGGTGAGTATATGGATTGTCTTGTCTTCTTAAGAGTGTTGCATTTTGTTCCGGTGGGCAGTTTAGTTATTTGCAGACATCTCGATCTTTTCAAGTCCTGTTTTTACGCTTAATGAGGGCTACTTTAATGTTGTTTTAGACTTCCTACTTAAGAATGACTATTCTGGCATCTCTACAGAATTTCTCAAATGTTGAAGAAATCTTTACACTATGGAAATTTGTACATAAATGTCTCATGAATAACATCTGGGAATGATTCAAATCTCCGGTCATTTTTTGCCCAGATGCATTGAGCTCCACACTAAGTATGTATGGCTTAGTATTCAGCCAAAGGTTTAAGAGAACCCTTAAGGAGAGGTCTTGAGCTCTTCCATGGATTTCTTCCTTCTTTCCAATACTTTTCTCCTCAAATTGCCATTGTCTCAGGTTCTCTGGACTTCTATCTCTGTCTCCTCAAGCTAGCAATACACCTGTGCTCTGCCTGAGAGCCTTCTCTTTATACCACAATACAGATGTACCTCTAAGTAGAGAGTCAAGGAAAGCATAGGGAGTCTGCCTTGTTTGTTTTCCTTTCTTTCAGGGATGCCAGTGCTCTATTTCTTGCTATCTCAATGTCTGTGAATAATTATGATACGAGTTCTTTCCAATATTCTCACTGTTTATGGCAGGGGGACAACACCAGGCCTAGTTACTCTATCATGATAAGATCTTTATTTGAGTTAGATTTTCAGTGACATTTTTTAGGAATTTTGGCACACCGTTTCTTTGCAGACAATAAGAATTTAACTTTACAGAAAAAAAAATCCTACTTATTTAAATATATTTCTAAGATAATAATGCCCTCAGTGAAATGGTATATGTACTGTTGAAGTACTATTTCAGGAAAGCTGGCAATTCCCGAGATTATGTATAGAATTCTTCTATTTTCAGATTTTCTTTGAATCTGTTATCTTGATTATGATGTGAACTTATTAGTCTTGAAAAAATTATTTACTAGGGTGATCTTTATACTTCTTTATGGTTTTTTACTCCATCCCCCAATCATCTCCATCTGCCAAATTTTAATATTCTGCTCTTAACAGTTCCTATGACCTGATAACACTCTTATTACCACTCTTGCCGCCTCCATTCTCCATAACGCTTCTTTTTCATTTGACTTCTGGGGCACCATACTCTTCTGAGATTGCTTACTGACCACTTAGTGTTTTCTGTGGGCTCATTCTCTTCCCAAACTTTAAGTTGTTACTCAGGGTTCAGCCCTGTGTTCTCTTTTCTTCTGACTCTGTGTTCATTCTTTAGGTGATCTCAATCATTGCAATGCCTTTAATACCATTTATAAGCCTATGGATCCCAAAGATATCTCTCCAATTAAGATGACTCTCCTGAGCTTCGGATCCTTAAATGCAATTTTTTTTTCCAGAAGTCACCATTTGGATTACTATGTTTAGAAAGTGAATTTGCCCCATATGTCACTATTGTTATCCCTCTACTAATCTGTTCCTCATCCAATTGTTTCGACTCACCTGCTCAAGCCATCAGCATAACAATCATCCTTCACATTTCCTCCTTTCTCATCTCTCTCAGCCATAAGCTAGTTTTGCCAATTTTACCTTCAAAACCTTTGTTTACTCTTCTCCATCTCTACCACCACTCTTCTTTCTGTCTTATCTCTTAAAAAAATTTTTTTAATATTTATTTATTATTTTTGAGAGAGAGAGAGAGTGTGTGAGCGGGGGTGAGGGGCAAAGAGAGAGAGACACACACAGAATCCAAAGCAGGCTCCAAGCTCTGAGCTGTCAGCACAGCTGACAGCCGTATTCCATGTTCTGACGCTCAATGGACTGAGCCACCCAGGCGCCCCTCTGTCTTATCTCACTTTCAACCCACTCATCATCTTTAATCTGTTCTCCAATCACTAGTTCCAGCGATCCAATTTTTTAAAATATACTTTTATTTTAAGGACAAAGTTAATTTTAAAATATAAAATATAAATAAAGTCACAGCCTTTCTTAAAAACTTTTCATAAGTACACTTTGACTATAAAACAAGATACGTAACATGGTGTTTTGCACTAAAATTTTGACCATTTAGGGCAATTTTCAATTCAAGAATTTGGCAAATGCTTTGCATTTTCTTCACTTTATTAATTTCTGTTATCTTCTACATCTCAGATTAAGTGAGACATCCTAAAAGATACCATTTGCATTACTCAAGGATCTCCAGAGAGACAAAACCAATAGGATGTGTCCATTTATATAAATATACATATATATGGGAGAGAGGGAGAGAGAGAAAGAAAGAGAGAGAAATTATAAGGAATTGGCTCATGTGACTGTGGAGGCTGACAGGTTCCAAGATTGGCAGTTGGCAGGCTGGAAACCTAGGAGAACTAGTGGTGTGGTTCTGGCACAAAAGTTGGCAGGCGTGAGACCCAGGAAGAGCCGATGTTTCACTTTGGGTCAGAAGACAGGAAAAAACTCATGTCCTACTTAGAAGACGGTCAGACAGGAGGAGTGTTCTCTTACTCAAACTTTTTGTTCTATTCAGGCCTTCAACTGATTGGATGAAGCCCATCCACATTAGGGAGAGCAATCTGCCTTATTCATTTAGTCTATGAACTCAAATGTTAATCTCATGTAGAAACATCCCCACAGACATGACCAGAGTAGTATTTAATCAAGTATGTAGGCACTCATGGCCTACTCAAGTTGACGTATGATATTAACCATCACACCATTTATGACAAAATTAAGTCTTACTCTGCCATTTGTTTTCTTTATTGTACATATTACCGTTTTATTTACTTGTTTGTTTAGGTGTTTATGGGTTTGTTTAATGTATGTTTGTAAATTCTATGAGGGCAGAGCTTCTGTTTTGTTTACTATTGCACATTTAATGCCTAATGCAACATCTAACTATCTTTAAGATTAAAATTCTAAATAGTGTTTAGTATAGATGCTTACATCTAATATAGATACAGCATTAAATTTTTCTACCTGCTGTTGTGTATTATACTATAATATTAACACCTAGTTGGTATTTTCAATAAATTCTATGGCAATAAGTGAATTCATGAAGTCAAGTTGTTTTTTTTAATAATGCTTTTTGGTGTTTATTTTAAAAAACTTAATACTTTTGAGAGAGAGACTACAGAAGCAGGGAGGGGCAGAGAGAGAGGGAGGCTGAGAGAATCCCAAGCAGGCTTTGGGCTATCAGCACAGAGCCTAATGCGGGGCTCAATCTCATGAACTGTGAGACCAGGACCTGAGCCGAAACCAAGCGTCGGGAGCTGAACAGACTGAGCCACTTAGGCACCCTTTAAGCTGTTTGTTGTTTTTTTGTTTTTTAAAATCCTTGTCTCTTTGAACTTCCATAGCTGCAGTGAATTTTAAAAGCTTAAATCAATGATGTGTGTTTTAAACACCTATAAATTTTTTTTCATATATCATTGCCTTTAATATTATTCTTTAAGAGGACCAGAAAGATTTTTATGTAGAATATGTAAATGTAGCTGGAGAAAATGATGTATGGTTAGAATTTTGTATGCCCAAGGGATGAGTGTCAAAGGAACTCAATGGCTTCATTATTCTCTTAAGGATATTAGTATAAAATATGGTCCCATCTCTACCAACACATTAGTACTAGGTGTGGAGCAACTTGTGGTTTGCTCCATTCACCCAAGACTGTGGGAGTGGCAATAATGGTGCTCGTGATTGCTGACGGCACACCTCCATCATGAGGACACACCGTGGCCAACAGAGCCATCCAGAATTTGAAGGGCTGACCTGTTCAATGTCAGCAATTTTCGAAGGACCAAACCAGGAAGTTTGGCTTTTCTCTTGGCAGACCTTTACAACACTCTGTGTGTGTGTGTATGTGCATCTGCATGTGTGTGTGTGTGTGTGTGTGGACACATGCACATGCTGCACATGTATGTAAAATGTGCAAAATTATTTCTTGAACAAATAATTTTTTACTTAAAAAAATTAAAGAGGAAAACATGGTCTGAGTGATCTTGATTTTTTATTTTTCATTTCAAAGGCATTTATGGACCTTGGCTCATGTCAACTCCTGGTGACTATGCTCTGATCACAGGCATAGTCAATTTTTTACAAAAATGTTTTGGATCTTTCAAACTTGATATTGATAACTGAAACTGAGCAGAGAGACATTAGCATCTGGTTTTGATGAATGTGGTCTGCTAGCACTTTAAAGGAAAAGCATTTAGGAAAAGACTGGAAATTCCTGCTCAGAAAATCAAAGTCCAATACAGTTTTTCAATACCTGATACTTGTATGTTACAAGTGACCTTGGAGACTTTATTCCACCAGTTCCACATATTTTTTACATTATAGCATTATAGCATTATGCTTCATTTTAGGATATGTTTAGGTTTTTGTTTTAGGGTATTTTTTGTATACCTGTTTGCTTTTCTACCATATGTACAAAATAATGTCTTGCTTAGAGAAAAATCAGATACTCTCATTTAAAAATAAGACAAATTGGTTCTCTGCACCATAGGAAAATACTTGCTACCAAAATCAAAATGATTTCTATCATTTTGTATTAAACTGGCAGAAAGACATCATGTGCAGCACAACATACTGGGGGGTTTACCAGATTATAAACTACAATTTTCTGGTAAACTACAATTTTCTAGGGATGGTAACCATGTCTTTTGTATTATTATATATTTCCAAGTATATCTAGATCAAGGTCCTGCAAATTACAGATCTTCAAATCAGAAAAATTAAGAAACGAATGCTTCTTGAAACACTTGTCTTTTAGAAATTTAACTCCAAATATGCTGAATAATTATCTTAATAAAATAATTATTTTAATTTCTGTGGGCTTCTATTTAGTTCTACAGTCATCCAAGTACTGGATTCTCTCCTCTTCCTCTGTGTTATCCTGCCTAAAATCAACACTCTCAAAGCAGAAAAGGAGGAACAAGAATAAAAGCCAATGTTTAATCTTATGTGTATTACTTTTTTTCTGAAATAGTCTGGTAAAGGACTGTTTTGAGAAAGCAATTAAATGAGGCTAAAATGAGGCTTGGGGATTATCAATAGCCATCATTTATTAGTGTTGTCCCTGTTCTACATCAAAAGAGATCACCAAGAAAGCGTTTACCAGAGACCGTTTGCATTGGCTGTGCTAAGGAAATTACTGTACTCAGCATGAGGAGGACAAAAATCATTTGTGCATGCAAAATACCTACCTGCTTTATGATTAAAGTATTTATCTTTCTACTTTTGTAATGAAAGTCATGGGATAACTTGAATCTATGTAAAATATTATGGTTCCAATGTCGAGTGCTGTAACAAAATGACCTTTTCTCTGTATTTCCACTAATTGGCTTTTAAGATGCTTTTGATGTGGCTGAAAAGGTCAAAGATCAATGAGTGGCTTGTTAGTCTGAATCGTTTATTTTATCAGAAAAAAAAGCACAAGCTATTGAAAAAAAATAGAATTTTGAAAGAAATACACAGGCTATCTGCCTTTGGCAGGCTCCACAACTTTTCTTTGGCTCCTCCAAGCATGGGATGGTCTAATCAGGGGATTATCAAGTAGACTGAAGAACTATAACAAAGTTTTGTGCTGCAGTAAATATTTGTAAAGCAAAACTTTGGAAAAATCCATGATACATCTTCTGTTACTGATTTGAGAAATCCAAGGTATTCCTGAAATGATGCGGTATCAAATTGCCTGAAGAAACATGGGTCACATTGTCATTAGGCAATGCTATTATAGATTTCAAGAAATGAATCGAATTTGCACTATAAGAGGAAAGGTGAATGGAGAGTTTACATAGAACATTGACATAAAAGGTTATGCAATTTGTAACTTAGAAAATATCAAATCTCTAATATCATGATTTGATCCATGGAGGAAATAACAAAGACAACTGGACTTCTTAGAACACTATGTTTAAATTTTTATAAAAATGAAGGACACAATTTTTGTTATTGCCAAGAAGCAACTCATATGTAAACAACTGATTAAATTCAGGGAAAACTGTGCTCATTATGTTTAAAGGAGAGAGATAGGCAATGTTCTGCCTTCGTACTAGTTTGTGCTTAAATTAAGCAATAATCATGGAGTTTCAGGCCATGTAAGGGGAGACTAATGACTGATTAGAAATAGTTTTTGGCCTAAAGCAATACATTGGGTCATTAACCCTTAATGATCATGTATTCAAAAGAAATGCTATAGGTCCTTAGTTCTCTTAAATAACACCCAGAGACTGAAAGGTATGTTTGACTGCAGGTGATGTTTTAATGGTTACAGCTAAGCAAGTGGAATTCACCTGGTAATGTGGAGTTTAATGTCTTAGATTAGTGCACAAAAAGAAATGGAAAAAAGTGCCATGCTGTCACTACAATGGCAATATCTCAGGTAAAATTTTATTTCCTTTGCTATTCATTTATTTATTCCTATTTATTCCTCTTATTTTATCTTAAATAATTTATTTATTTATTGTCAACTGCGTATTCACTTATCTAATAGATGCTGTTGAACACCCACTCAATGATCAGGCCTTCAGTGGATGCTAGGGGAAAATGATGGGAACAGAGACATGTAAAAATGCCATTGTTGGCGTAAAGGATTTACAGGCTGCTTTCTGAGTCAATGGAAGGGTGGGCAACCCAGGGTTGGGAGGAGTTGGGAGGAGTTGGGGAGAACATAAAGTCTATAACTCAACTAACATGATAAGTAAGACTTAATCATGCTAATCTGGTTGCAGGGACAGCATAGACAGAGAAGGGGGGGTGGGGGGCTCAAAGAAGCTAGAGAAAAAGTCTTCAACCTACTCCCAGATTATGATTACCACTAGGCTGACTGTTTTAATTTTTAAATTTGCTCCATAATGTGATTGACAGATTATTTCTTATCCCTGTGTGGTTAAATAGTCGCAGTGGCTATGAACTTTAAACAGATCAACAATTCTATGGTACTTAATCTAAAATATATTTGGAGAAAATCCTAGTAGACCTTTACACTTAGCATTGGGTGAATCTCTCCATCCCCCAAACCCGTTTCCTCTGACCTCTGGTTGGGAAATCTTTTTTTAGCATGCAGACGGACTAGATAATCTTTTGCTTAACATGTGCAGCAATCATTCATTTATCACAAGCTGTGGGCATTTTATTTTAGTTTACATCAGGAAGTCTAATTTAGGCTTAGCAGTTCATTAAGACAATTATTTTTGAACTGGTTATTTGGCTTTTCTTCTCACAGTAGAAATTGCCTTTTTATTTATTTTATAGCTATTTTCTTTATGAGATAATGGAAAAATAAATTAGGAAAGTGAAGTGTAGACCAGTGGGGATGATATCCCTCAGATAGACTAAATTCAATTTCCCGATGCCCCAGACACTAAGGCTCCCACCTCTGAGAAAAGCTTCGAGACAAATACTGCTTGTTACCTGGGATTGTTCCAAAGGAAAAGGTGAAGATATTTGTAAAGACCTAAGGTCCCTGTTTTATGCTTCTTAAAATTTTAAACCAATGACAACTTTCTTCAATTCTGTCTTTTCTATTTCCTCCTTAAGAAGAGTTAAAAACAATTTTTTTAATGTTTATTTATTTTGAGAGAGAGAGAGAGCAAGTCAGGGAGGGCCAGGGAGAGAAGGAGAGAGAGAATCTCAAGCAGGCTCTGTGCTGTCAGCACAGGACTTTATGTGGGGCTCTATTCCATGAACTGTGAGATCATGACCTGAATTGAAACCAAGAGCTGGACACTTAACCAACTGAGATACACCGGTGTCCCAAGAAGTTTTTTTTTTAAATGCATAAAGTAGGGGCGCCTGGGTGGCGCAGTCGGTTAAGCGTCCGACTTCAGCCAGGTCACCATCTCGCGGTCCGTGAGTTCGAGCCCCGCGTCAGGCTCTGGGTTGATGGCTCGGAGCCTGGAGCCTGTTTCCGATTCTGTGTCTCCCTCTCTCTCTGCCCCTCCCCCGTTCATGCTCTGTCTCTCTCTGTCCCAAAAATAAATAAAAAACGTTGAAAAAATAAATAAATAAATGCATAAAGTAATTGCATAGTACAATGTTAAATTAAATACATACGCCATAGTGGTGTATTCATTATGATATTGATTATGTTTCTGCATCCATACATGCACCAAATAGCTATAAATTGGCCTACAGTTGATTTGATCTCACTTTAAAAATACCTCTCTGCATAACCAAATTTTAGACAATGGAAATATATTATGTTTATAGCCCAAAGAATAATTATTTTTATATTAACACACTCCTCTCCTTAGTTGTTTCCTTATAAAGTCTTTGCTACAGTGCTTCTTTTTTACGTATTTCTTTAGGGTAATAACTGATTTACAGTCCCATAGTGAACACTGAAAGTTTATTCAAATTTCAAGAAAATTCTGATAGTCTTCATAAGTTCTGATAGTCTTTTTGAAAAAAAAAAATCCTCTTGCTAAAAAAAAATTTAAAAAAAGCCCAGCTATCCTGGATGTCTCTAATCCCTCTGGTAACACATTAATTTAGAATATGTATTTTATAACATTTCTTACTTTCTCTGAGTGGCAGAATCTTTTGCCAAATCAAGTGTTATGATGACCTTCAATGTATACAGCAGCCAAAAGTACAGTCATGTGGCTGACAGGGCAGTTTTCTCTCCTGGCCTGTCTCCCACCTCCACTCCAGCCCCACTCCTGCTGAGGCTCTCAGAACACTATTGGAAAGCCCCTGATTGTGAATCAGCCATAACTTGCTCCTTGAGTTTTTTTCAGTTTAGAAAATTTAACCTAAATCATGCAGTCCAAAGGGCTTTTAAAAGTTGCCAAATTTGAATATTCTCAGGATTATTGTTCTTGATTGCTTTTTCTGATTCCTTATAAACAATTTTAAGACACAACTCTTCTGCAATCAAAGGTTTGCAGAAGATACCAAATGTATTTCCCACTAGCTGAGATTGAAAGAATATCTTTTAAACTACTCTCAGCAAGTATTATATGTGTCTGCCAGTCTTGTGTGTGTCCTTGGATGCAAACCCCTAAAACGTGCTATGGAATGAGCTCCAGGAATGAGAAGGGGTTAGGTCAATCACATTTCCCTCCTGACAACGTTTGCCTTTGCTGCCATCCCTTTTGCCCTCCAGAATCAGGTGAGAGAAGGTAACAGTGAGTCACTTCTGAAAGAGAGCAGGCAATCCAATACTTGAAAGATATCCTATGATCTTACTTTTTGGTGTCCAATGGAAGAGAATATGACTTAAGATAATTCTTCTCACAGGCACACTGGGTGAGGACAGAACTTGTGTTTGAACCATATTTTTAGCCAGATACCTCTCAGAACTCTAGATCTCCTTGGGAGTAAAAAGTGATCTTTATGAACTTCTGTAATTCCAGTACAAGGGCCACTAAAAATATATTTTGAATCAGTGAATGGGTTAATGTGTATAAGGTAAAGAGTACCACCTATTGACTTTTTAATAAAACCATATGGTTAAATACATGAATAAAATAGCACCTGTTTTGTTTTGTTTTGTTTTTTGATCATGGTCAAGGAATCCTTACAACTAATCTTGGTCTGGAAATGCCAATTTCCTAAATTTGAGATGGCAGGTCATATTTGCCCATTCTTAAAATAAACACCTATTTATTATAATAAATACCTATATATTATAAATTGTCACCAAATCTCAGGTTCTCTGGTACTCTGTTAAAATAGGTCAGACTTAATGAGTTACAGTAGTTCTAGAACTTAAATTGTGAGGAGACTTTTGCACAAAACTAGGTTTTCTAGAAGAGGGATGTTAGACTGAAGACTTCTGTTATGGACTGATGGATTCCAGGAAGGAAGAAAGCCAAGGATGTTCCATTTAATTAAAAATAAATTGAACTGATATCCTAAAATAAAATATTTGGCAACCCACACTCCAAGTAGATTATGACTTGCAGGTAAACACGCCATGTTATGTTGCTTATATGTCCCTGCTGACAGAAAATACTGCTGCGTCGGTCACCTGGCATAATTTGCTGTCCACAGTTGCTTGGTAGGGAAGCAATTACTGTAAATGATTTTTCGAGACTATTTTTAGCATTTCAGGAAAAGCCAACTGAATAGCTGGATAACCATTAAATTCTTATGTAAGTAGGAATGAGTGCTCTTTCAGACAAACGTAGTTCACTGTTACATCGTGCTCCAGCTAGGGGAACCATGAAAGAGTTAATGCTTATCCAAAAGTGCCTTTATTTCCATAGAGGAAATAACCAATGGGGAAAATCTAGCTGCCCGAGTAATGGGAAAAATACACAGGGGCCACGAAACCTTTAAGATCAGACATTGTAGCATCTGTTAACTAATGTGGAATGACAGGGAACTTCTGTGAAAGTGTATGTTTGAGAATATAAATAGTAGAATACTGTAATTCATTACAATTACACTGTAGAGAATAAAAATGAAAGGAATTCTTCTTGACTGAAAGCGTGGAATGTTCCTATATCAATTCTAATAAGGAGACATTGTGACTGTTTCAAGACCTACCCATAAATCAGAAAAAGGAGCCTCTACCAGTCTGGCTGTATACAGCCTAAAATATAATACACAGACCTCCTTTCTGTGTTAACCCGTGACGATACAGCAAGCTAACAGCACCAACATACCAAAGCATTACAGTTTGCCGGTGTGCAAATGATTGAAAAACTGTTTTGCCAAGAATCATAGCTTTTCACCCTATTGGACTGTCACTGAAAACAATATAAGTATCTTTACAATCTCTTTTCGTCAGAGAGTAGAATGTGGGGAGCCTTCGTGTTTTAGTCTAGTTGGTGGCCAGATCTGATAAAAAAAAAAAGTCACTATAACAAATTAAAGAAAGAAAATCCTTTAGTAGACTGTAATGACTTTGCGCTCTAATTCTGCAGGCACTAGGATGTCAAAGGCATACCTTCCCCTGCAGCCATATATGGCCTGAGGGCCATTGGGCATTTTCTTTTTTTCTTTTTTTTTTTTTAAGATGAATGTTCTGGTATGAGCATGCTCATAGAATCCAGTGACGTTCTTACTCAGGGTGGTCTGTAAATATTCTAAATCTTTGCTTACTATATAAAATTACAAGAAAGTGTTATCTTGCATCACTCACAAGCACTAGATTCCTTAAGCTATGCAAACCCTACTAAGAAATCATTCCCTTAAAAAAAATAATAAAATGGTTCTTTCCCCACCCCCCTGCATTTAGTTAGGGACTATCTTTTGGCTGTCTATATTCTGGTTTATATAAAAGCATATAATGTTATAAGTCAAGAATATCACTAAGCTTTTGCTTTAAAATACATGGAAAGATCAGTTTTCTACGTGTCGTTTAGTCTGTGTCTCCCTGTCCATTTCTTTGCTTTTCTCTCTGGCTTCATGCTGTGATTGCCTCACTCTGAAAGGGAGATTTCTCTCACTTTACCTACTTTCTGATCTTTCATCTAAACCACCCTGAGTGCATGAACACAATCCCAGATGAAGATGGAAATGATGAAAAAAAAAAAAAACCTTAAAATATATTCCAGCCATCCAGGAAAAAAGTACATATACTGGAGAAATGGATCCATTTTAAAGTAAATGTACGAATGAGTGAAAACTGAAATTTTGTCAGAGCTTTATTATTGGATACGTTAGAGTTTTGGCTTTGTTTTGCTACTTTTGCATGCTTGTGGTGTAATGAATTGTATTACTTTTAACTTGATGAGATACAAACCACAATGTTGAATTACTACTGGCACATGTCCCGGCTGGATGATCCTGCTACTATCATGTGACCATCTATTAGAATTCCCTCTCAAATTAATATTATCTTATGACCAAATGTTGAAAAGTGGACCCTTGGCTGTATGCTCCTTCAGCTTCTAAGGAATTAAAATGATTTTCTTGCTTATGGCTCTGATTTGGGAAAGGCAAAATCAACTGTGCATTGTGCTTTAACACATGTAATGTTGTTTTGCCAAATCAGACATCTTTCCTCATGGGATGAGATTATAATGGCATTGCAAAGTAGTTCTCTTGAAACCTTCTAAAACAGATTATGTTCTTAAAAAACTTGATTCTTGACTTTGCATGTTTTAGCACTGCATTCCATTAAACCTGTGTTTGAAGTTACTAGGATTTGCTAAAATATTTGATAATGCCTAAGCAGATAAGAGATTATATGCTTTATGTATATAGTGGAAGGATTTGTTCCAGCTTGGATACAGGGTATTAATTGGCCACCTACAGTGAGCAGTGTTTAATATTTTGCTCCTACCCACCCCCGCTTCGGCCTCACTCCTTTCTTGCTGCTTTTCAGGCAGAAGAGCATATAAGTATTCTCTGAACTAAATTTGCTAACTTTCTGGAACACATTTAAACAATGTGTGCTACTTGTGTCATATTACATTAACTTCACTTACAATGACAAGTTGTATATATCTGTAATAAATAGCCCCTCAGGGATCAGATCAAGATTAAGGGAGAGAAAGTACACTGCTGTAGTTAAGTAATTTATAATATCTCAGTAAATGCTTACAAAGAGATGTTTGCATCAGTGGAGCTGATTAACAGCACTTGTAGTCCCTGATGACTATGGGATGTTAAACTCTCCAGTGGAAAGTTACAATCACTTTTGGGTTCAATTTTTAAGAAGTAACCTTGAAGCTCTATACCGGTTGATACTATGTTCTTGTCTGCCACATCACAGAATATTTACAACAGAGAATCACTAGTTTTAAACAGACCAACATTGGCACAGGGCAATGGTGGCGTTTGGGGAGGGGTGATGCTGGCAGGAATAAGCTCATCAGCGCTCATGAGGTGGAGAGGAAAACCTTAGTTAAATCAAAACACTATTCCTGATGTGCTCATTTCAAGTCAAGGTATTTTTAATTCATCAGAATAACACACAAAAGAAAAATTACAAATATCTATGGGTCGAGTACAGTCAAATTGTGCGATTGAGTCTGATTAACCACAGCATGTGTGGGGTAACAAACCATGCTGACAAGTCTGTAGTGAGTGAGCCAGTCCTTAAGCGTAAAGCCCACTCAGGTTTACCCGCAGACTTAGAAGTGTGGTATTCTAGGATTTGCAATTCCATCCTTTCCCCCTTCAAATCTGTGCAGTTCTGTTTCAGATTTGAACTTAAACATCCAGTCGCCTCTGGATGATTAGCATTTGGACCACAGTCAGCGAATTTTGCTTTTGGGTTTGGACAGTTTTCATCCATTTCTATGGCAAGTGGTTGGAAGTGATGTCCTGTGAAACCAGAATGCTTAATTGTGTCTTGGCTCTCAGGAAAGTTCAGAGAGAAGTGATTTTTATCAGTCTACTGTGGAACTCAGTCGATTTCTGGAAGGAGTTGAACGGTGTAAGCAAGTGAAGAATCTGAACAGCTCCCCGCCTCTGCTGAGGTCTCTCTTCATTGTCAATTCGTGCCTGCTACTTAGTTTGAAGCGAATTGAACGTCAAACGCTCTCTTACACAAAAACTCAAAATTCAAATTCACTGCCTTTAAAATCCTCCCAAAAATGATTGTGGCAGGAGTGGGTATAATCGCTACCTCAGCCGTGATGGAAGGATCAGTCTTACTATTTAGTGTCATCGCACACATAGACAGGGCTTTCTTGGTTGCTCACAATACGTGCTCAGTGGCAGTGCTCCACTAAGGGTCCTGCGTTTTCATGCACCTGATCTTTCAGTCTGGCTCTCCACTGTGCCTCTAATAGGCTTCCAGGAAACAGGAAGAGGGTTTTTGAAACCCATCTACGTCTCCAGTGTTCTCTCTCAGGTTCAAGGGAAGTTTAGAGAAACAGCAACACCAAACCTTAGCTCTGAGGAACTAAACCTGGCCTGATACTCGCCATGTGTGGAAGAGGCAGCTGCAATAGGCTTTGTGGGTTTAAGTTTTGGGAAATCAAAGCCAGGAAAATCAGTGGTCTTTTCCCTCTGCTTTTCACTCTCTCCTAACCAACTCTGGTGCAATGACTCACAGCCTACAATTTGCTAGAAGGAGTTGAAGGAGGATGGAGAACATGGATGGAGCGCAGAGAGGGTAAAAGAGTTGATGCTCTTACAAAGACTCTTTCCTCACATTATTCTTTGGATTGTCATAATTTTGTTCAGCCCCTTAGAGTGAATAATTGACAGCTCTTTGGACAAATGAGAAGCGGACAAATCACTTTCTTCCTGGAGTCTAGCTTTGAACAAATCTGAGTGGAAACTGAGGCTTTTGTTGGTTCAGCTGATTTCAAAATCTTTACTGAAGCTCAGGGCATATCTTACACTTGAAAGGTAATTATTCTTCTAACAGATGTACCACTGGTTTACTTCTTTTTAAGAGTTTGCTTCTGATTATCCTATTTTCTTTGTATTATTTTTATGAATACAAAAAAGGTTATTCTTATTTTCTATTATTTATGAACTTCATTTTTAAAAAACAATTAAATGAAGTTTATGCAAAGTAGTGAAGACCAGTCTGGTTTTTTGACACCTGTTTAGAGAAGATTTGGGGGATCTTTAATAACTTTAAGGGGCGCCTGGGTGGCGTAGTCGGTTAAGCGTCCGACTTCAGCCAGGTCACGATCTCGCGGTCTGTGAGTTCGAGCCCCGCGTCGGGCTCTGGGCTGATGGCTGGGAGCCTGGAGCCTGTTTCCGATTCTGTGTCTCCCTGTCTCTCTGCCCCTCCCCCGTTCATGCTCTGTCTCTCTCTGTCCCAAAAATAAATAAAAAATGTTGAAAAAAAATTTTTAATAACTTTAAGACATGCCATAACATTGTCTTTTAAAATAGCACCTCCACTTAAAAAAGACATTAAAGTATACTTATCTTTATACATAATTCTAATCTTCAAAATAAATTTATACCAAGTGAAATTTCATTTATGTAAAATCAACTGCAAAATGATAAAATGTGCCGATCTCAAGATTCTGGGGATGGAGTGCCTGGGTGGCTCAGTCGGTTAAGCATCCCAATTCATCTCAGATCAAGATCTCATGGTTCACGAGTTCAAGCCCCACGTCAGGCTCTGTGCTGACAGCTCAGAGCCTGGAGTCTGCTTCGGATTCTGTGTCTCCCTCTCTCTTTGCACTCCCTCCCCTTCTCTCTCTCTCTCTCTTTCAAAAATAAATAAACATTAAAAAAAAAAAGGTTCTGGGGAAAATTGGTCTAAAGAATATAAATAACATTTTATTATTTTTTTCTAGTTTTTCCAATTAAGCTCCACTGTAATAACTCCCATTTTATATTTAAAAAATGAAGTACAGAACTATAATGTGAATTCTAAAGTTCTCAAAAATGCATCCACTTTGGGCAAAACAAACCTCAAAACTCCCAATCCTATATATTTTTGTCCCATAATTTCTGGTTCTGAGTTTGGCATCACATCAAGTCATATTTTCCTAAGAAATTAAGTCATTTCCATATGAGAAATTATTTATTAACTACTTTATTTTCTTAAAAGTTAATTTACTTCTGTGTTTTTAGGGTCAATCGATTAATTTTTTACCATGCTGTATATGGATTTTTGACAAATTTCTTTTTTTTAAAAAAGTGTATTTATTTATTTATTTATTGAGAGAGAGAGAGAGAGAGCATGAGCAGGGGAGGGGCAAAGAGAGAGGGAGAGAGAGAATCCCTCGATTCACAAACCATAACATCATGACCTGACTAGAAATCAAGAGTCAGATAGATGCTGAACCAACTGAGCCACCCAGGCGCCCCTAACATATTTCTAATTTTGTAAAATACTCCAGTAGTAGGTGAAGTATTTGACACAGTACAGTATAAATAATGACTGCTTCCACTTGTGAGAAAATGAATACTCCCTGGAAGAGCTGACCTAATTTGTTCCCAGTTAACGATATGGGAAGAATAATGGCGATTGTCTGGACTCTTTTCTTCATCCTTCTAAATAGGTAGGCAGTTCATAAAGTGGGCCTGGTTGCAAGGCAAGGCCTTCTGCTAGAGTCTAATCTTGCTTCTAACCTTAATGCTTTCTCTTGCCTTGAGTAAAACACTTAACTAACTGCTCTTTTTTTCAGTTCTCCTGCTGTGAGAAGAAGATATGATAATAATCTTCTTCTTTCCTACAGTGGTGTTAGGAGCAATATTTAGTTAAAGCCTGAAAAGTATGTTGACAGTAATAAGATAACATTTCATAGCAGATTATTCATGCTCTTATGGCTAAACACCCACTGAAATATCTCAATAGAACATACCCCAAATAATTTTTGTGTGTGAGCAAAGGATTCTGGTGATTACATTATCTTTTTTTTTTTTTTCTGCAGAAATTTTAACTTCTTAGCAGCAAAAGAAAAGAGAAGAAATAATTGATTTAACACATTGGATTTTGTAAATATGCCATAAAAGAGGTAGATCTTTTTCCTCCTTCAAATCCTGAGTGCTGCAAAGCCTCAGTTTCAACTGGCATGGGTATTAAGTAAGTGACAAAACAATTTTATGTTTCCTAGCAATATAGTTTACAAATTGGTGTGTATCCAACTATAAGTAGATATGATATTTTGATGTCATTACACCACTTTAACTTGGGGACTATAATCTTCATTGAAACCGGATTTTTCCATGAGGCTCCATTTCTCAGAGGCTTCATTCCTTTTTTTCATCTCCACCCTGTGATGCCAGTACAAACAGGGAGTCCCCTTGACCTCAAAGGGGGCTTTGTGCTTAGATTCACTACTTTGGACAAGAAACAAACTTTTTAAAAAAGGGGACATGAAGTTCTAAATTCCACCTGATTCAGTTGGCCTCGTGTCTACAGATATGTCTCTGAAATGCTATGGTTTTTTCTTAATTATTGTGTTTACATTATAAAAGGAAAAAACCAAAATGGATTTCACATTACATACCCCATGGACAATGCTGTGTGCCAATGCAAAAATCAGTTTTAGTTGCCATGGTACCATGTATATACCAGGCTTAATTGTCACATATATTTCAGAAACCTGTCCAATATTACGTTTGCTTTTTGAAATTTCAATGAAAATATCCTTAGAGCTGTATCAAGTGCAACCAAAATAAAACAAAATAAATTGCAAACCTACCACGAATTCAAGAATTATGTGGACACCATCTAAGTTACTTTAACGTAAGATATAAATCCAGAGATTTCTCATGCCATCATTTTGTAAATAATTACAGTTCTGCTGAATCTGTTGTATAAAGTTTACATGGGAGGTTCAGCGCACCCTTGCCCTTGTTTAGAACATTCGGAACCACCAGAGAGCTGTTGATATATGGCTGTGCTGTTTCAGTGCCTAAGACATCTACTACATGGGAGCATAATAAACAGGGGCATAAAGACAGGTTTGTGCAAGCAGTTTGGAGTGACCTTTTTGGCAGCTGAAATCCGTCTTGAGTACATGGTGCTGATGTGGACAGACATGTAAACTTAGTCTTGTTACCACAACTACTAGTTCTACAAATATACTCAGATGCCCAAAATGTACATCACTCTTAGGAAAGTGATTTTAAATGGAGAGTTGTAGTTGAGGAACAGCAATTCAGATAAGATCAAAAACCATATATTACCAAGAAATCTCTGTGACGGAGTTCACAAAAGTGTTGGAAGCGTGCGTTGGGTAGGTTTAACGCAAAAGGCTATAAAGTGAGATATTCGTGATAGCTTGTTTAGATAAAAAGGTATAATGTCTTCGTGTGTGTGTGTGTGTGTGTGTGTGTGTGTGTGTTTAATCAGTAGAAATGTATTAGTGTCTTGCTTTTCAAAGTTAACTTAGTGTAAGGAAGGTAAAGTCAAGGTATCTATAACAATATGTTTAAGGGTGGATGTACTTACCTAATAATTGGAGAAATGAAACAGACATTTGTGTGTTGAATTTGGTCAACTGGGGGAACATTAAACTTCAATCCAACTTTGAAATATCTCTTAACCAATGATGTCAGCTTGGCCTTGAATTCCAACATTGCTCTCCTGGCTTGCCTGATCTTTCTAAGGCAGCAATGAGGGGAAGCTTTCTGATTGAGCAAAATACCTTTGGGCCCATTTTCCTCTAGCAGTAGACTCACGAATGACATCAATTTTAGTCTCCCAATGTGGTTGATGCTCCAGAGTACTTAGATTTCCTCACTGTCGAATCAGAAAAGCCTCTTAATGAATCCACACCCTTGTTCCCCCTTTCTCCCTCTCTCCACTTAGGAACTAACTGCTTGCAGAGCTCATAGCCTCTGGTCTGACTCTCTATGTGCTAAGTTTACTCTGTCAGGCCTCCCTGAAGGAGGGACCAGATCTCCCCGGGGGGCAGCCTCTGGTAGGGTTGCGTCTGTGCCTTGCTGGATTGGCCAGTTTAATTCTGGGGTTTGGTATTTTAAAACTATTCTTCAACCTAGGTCTTATCAATGAAAAAAAGTGGCATTGGAATCTGCATCTGCCTTTCGTTCTTGTTTCCCTCTTTATTGAGAAACTTGGTAAAGAAAAAGATGTTCTAGGAGGAAAGGTTATCTGTTTCTGGGCCTACGCAAGCCAAACAAAGAGAACTGAAAT
Organism: Panthera uncia; assembly: GCF_023721935.1. Taxonomy (NCBI): domain Eukaryota; kingdom Metazoa; phylum Chordata; class Mammalia; order Carnivora; family Felidae; genus Panthera; species Panthera uncia. Next base: position 20,996 of record NW_026058580.1, read on the forward strand.
AGTATTGAGGCAAACACATTTCCTGGAAACTTGAAATGAATTCAAAAGCAGTTAATGTCTATAATATGTGAGAACACATTCCTAGAGTCATCCCTTCGATATTTACAATTCTTTCAGTAGGTGAGGTATGGTTATATCTTACGGGGAAAACCATTCTTGAACCCGTTGTAAAAGAAATGGATTGAACTGGCAAACCAAGTGAGAGTCTTCTGTATAGTGGTCCTTCAGCAAAATCTCTATATAGTTATCCCTCAAACTGCTTTTGTTAGATCTATGAATTGAATAAAAGTTATGTTCAGAACATGTGAGAAATGGCTAGTCCTTCTCATGCTTTAACAGATATAGCTTTAGGTTCAAAGGGAATGGATGAGTTTAACCATTCAAGATAAGTGAATCTTTAAAATAAGTTTGACATTTTGATACTGTCTTCCTAATTATTTTTCTTTTTATTTCTATTGCTAAAGTTATTTTTCTGGTTACAGTGTCTTAAAGAAACACCGAGGTGAAATTAAGGCAAATGTTAAACATTTGAGAATAGCATTCATAAATAAATAAATAAATAAATAAATAAACAAGCAAATAAGTAAGTAAATGTATGCATGTATGTATATATTTGTATATCTATATACATGTATATGTATCATATATATCCAGTCACTGATCAGGAAACTCCAATCTTTAAGGTTTCAAATGGTTTTAACAGCCACAAAGGTGACTTATTAACAGCCTTATAGTCACATATGATGCTTGTCAAATGCCAAAGAAAGATCATAATGGCATAAACCCAGTTCTGCCTGTTGAGGAATTTGTATCCTCAGGCAGGGCCAAAAACCTTTAAAGGGAAATATCATTCTGAAACATGCCAATAGTAAAAAATGAAAAACAAACAAACAAAAAACTGGACATAGTGTCGGTTAACAATTACCATAGACCCTGGGGCTTCTGGGTCACGCAGTCAGTTAAGCATCCAACTCTTGATTCCGGCACAGGTCATGATCTTGCTGTTCATGAGATCCAGCCCCGCGTCAGGCTCTGCTCTGACAGTATGGAGCCTGCCTGAGATTCTCTCTCTCTCCCTCTCTCTGCCCCTCCAGCTCATGCTCTCTTTCTCTCTCTCAAAAATAAATAAATAAACTTAAAAACAAAAGGAATTACCATAGGCCCTTGGTAATTAAAGGAGCCTAAACTATGCAGGAGTTTATCTGTGTCTCATATAAAATTGGGTCTGAGGGTAGGCAGTCCATGGATAGTTCAGAGGTTCCACAATATCATCAGCATTCCAGGCTCCTTCTATGTTTCTGTTGTACCTTCCTTGGTGCCCATCCTCAAGGTCACCTTGTATTTGTAATTTGGCCCCCATAGCTCCAGCTATCACATCCGTGTTCTGGGTAAGAAGGATAAAGAAGGAGCAAAAGGGCTGCTCGAATTATCGAAGAACTTTTCTGGAAGCTCTGCTCAGCAATTCCTCTTCTATGCCATTGTCTTTCCCTGTGATGGAAGCTGGAAAATGAACATTTGTATCTGGTTACGTTGCTTTAATTGAGGTACAATGGATATTAGGTATATCTAGTAAAGCGATTTCGGCCCCTGAATCTTGAGATGGTTTCAAGTAATAAGAAGTGAAAGAAAAAAAAGTTCATCCATAATAGGAAAACACAAATTTCAGAATCTTAAAGTTTCTCACCATCAAGGCAAAAAACATATCCCAATGTGGCATGAGGTGTGGAAAGCATGTGTGGTAGAATGTGAAGAGTAGAGTGGTTAAGACTTCAGTCAAACCTCTGTGTTTAGTATCAAACAGCAGGGATGGTCATAAGCAATAAAATGAAGATGGAAACACTCACTTTAGACAAAGAAGGAAGTGTTCCTTCGAATAAAACTCAAGAGATTTCTCAAATATATATGCTAATTTTGCAGATAAAACCTTCCAGGGGTTAAAGAAATGACCATCTACCAGGTTTTAAATGTACTTTAAGAGAATAGTCTCCTAAAGCAGATCTGCAAAAAAGCATAAAGGTCTTGAACCTTAAGACATACATATGTGCCAAGGAATTTTATGATAAGTGATAAAGCAACAATTATAATAGCAAAGACTCCTACAGCATGTACTGTCTTTGCATACTTTAGTCGTTTGTGGAAGGTTTACTGAAATGTCTACAGGAGATTTTCCACAATACATGAGGATGAGACAATGACACATGATTTCTGACTGGCACCCTCCTAGTTCCTGCTGGTGGCACTCTGGTCTGAAACCTGCTGTACAATTTTTAAAAGCACAAGGCAGATTTGACCTTAATGCAATATCGGTGAATCTCGGTCGACCCAGAAGTTCAGAGAATGCCAGCACTGGTTTCAATGTTCATGGAGCTTTTGTTCCCATAGACCTTGGCAAACTTTAAAAAAGCTTGGCTTCCCAACTGGTATTCATGAAGATCTCCGAGCTACTTAATGAAGGTTTGTTCAGTGGTGTCACCATTGACATCATCACGGCCAATCCATTCCTCATTACCGATGGACTAAAACAGAGAATTGTGTAATAGGTCAATTTTTATTAAATCCATATTCCACAGACATAGTTCAAAGACTCAACAAAGGAAGTTAGACTTAGTCAATGTAAGATTTTCATTGGCAACATGGCTAAAAATCATCACTGAATTTTCTTTCCTTGGCAGCACTATATCTAACAGTGTGCTGATTGACCAAGATGCATAAAATTAAATCCATAAGGCCAGGATGTCTTTCAGGAGACTGGTGGACAGAATGAGACACCGTTCTATCAAGCATCACTCTCAAAAACCAAAGCTTTTTCCAAAGCAGTATTTGGGCCAATCTCTTTTGCCGCTCCAAGACTTGGACCTGCTACAGGAATTGATTCAGGCTCTTTAGTAATTCATCAAAATCACTTATGCCATTAGTTAATATTAACTAGCAGGGGTGAGTTAATAAAAGTCTGTAATGCAGCCAATCTAACAGCGTTGAAATGGATATTATTCCCTGGGTGAGACATCTGTGCAGAAGGGATGACAGCAGAAACCACAGTGGCCATTGTGCAGCAAGCCACACTGAAACAGCTTAGAAGCGGAAGAAACTGAAATTTTCTGCAACAGAATTTCAACTTGAAGCAGCAGATAAACCAATAATAGGGAACACAGCAATCAGGAAAATTATTACCGCAAAAGCCATGAACCCTGTAAAACGAAATATAAGAGCCACTAGCTGTGATAGGTTTGCTGCTGCTGACTACAGTTTCAAAATACCAGTCAGCCTTCAGAGAGGGCTCTCTTGAAGTAGCAATCTTTTAAGTCATATCCGGAGTAAATGTCAATCATTTTATGTTCAAAATAGAGAATATATATATATTTTTTAATTTTTTTTAACGTTTATTTATTTTTGAGACAGGGAGAGACAGCATGAACGGGGGAGGGTCAGAGAGAGAGGGAGACACAGAATCTGAAACAGGCTCCAGGCTCTGAGCCGTCAGCCCAGAGCCCAACGCGGGGCTCGAACTCACGGACCACGAGATCATGACCTGAGCCGATGTCGGATGCTTAACCAACTGAGCCACCCAGGCACTCCGAAAATATATATTAAGTATGCATTCCTGTACACATACATAGTTTATTTGTATTTGTTTGTGAATGAATAGATGTCTCACTTTCAAGAGTCCAAACTTTTCATCCTGGTGACTGGAACACCTACCATACTCTTGAATCAATCTACCTATTCAACTTTATCTTCTATGCATGATTATTTTATTTTTGGTACTCATCTTTTTTTTTTTAATAAAAATTTTTAATGTTTATTTTTGAGAGAGAGCGGAAGTAGGGAAGGGGCAGAGAGGCGAGGGGGTGGGGACAGAGGATCTGAAGTGGGCTCTGTGCTTGCAGCAGAGAGCCCAGCATGGGGCTCAAACTCAAAGCGTGAGATGGTGACCTGAGCCAAAGTTGGACGCCCAACCGACTGAGCCACCCTGAAGCCCCTTGGTGCTCATCTTTTACACATTAAACTTAGCAGGGATTTTTCACGCATCCAAACTAGCCTCCTTAGTGCCCCCTCCAAGTTCTATTTTAATGTTTGCCTCTGGCTAGACTGCCCTTCCTTCTTCTCGTCATTTCTTCAAGCCCCTCTCTAGCCATCCTGAAGACCATATAAGATAATTTCCCTACGTGGACCATGTTCTGCTGTGATCTCTAAGGGAAACTATTATTATCACCATTCACTGGGCACTAACTCATAAAGTAGTTTGCACTCTTACTTAGCAATGGACATGTCTTTTTTTTTTTTTCCTCCCCTCCAAATGGACTGTCACATTCCTGTGGAAGGGACCATGTTTTATTCTTCTTTTGTACTTTAGGGAACACTTAAGACAAGAAGTGCACATGCTGGTAAACATCACTCTAAAACCCAGCACTTTTCCAAAGTGATATTTTTGTGGATCTCTTTTGCCACTACAAGAATCAATTCAGATTCCTCTAGTAATTTACCTAAATTGCTTGTGGCACTCATTAACATGAACTAGCAGGAGTGAATTTTGGTGCTTTTCATAGTGGTTTTCAAAATACTGGACTATTATCACAACTTTGCTCAGAGTATTCCATGACAATAGAGAATGGATGTTATTATTTTCATTTTAAGGATGAAGACTGGGAAGCCCTGAAATATGAAATGCCTTGTCTAAGGATATGCAACTAGTTAGTGGCAAGGCTAGGGATAAGCACTATATTTCCCATTCTCAACGTTGCTTAAGAAAATAATTGGATATAAAAAATATTATAACCCACAATATCGATCTGGATCTTCCATACTCAGACTTTGATATGAATCTGCAAAGAAAACACTATCAGAGCTAGTATTTTACAGGAATTGCTGCACAAATTAGTTGGGCCTTCACTATTCACCAGTTGTTGGATTGTTTGATTGCCTACCCCTTTTGGTTTTGTTCCCCGGCTTTACAAATGAAACTTAAGAGTTGGTGAGCTTTTAAAGTGAAGCTGCTTGCATAGTTTAGCTATCTGGTGGCATTTAAGAGCATTAAAACTGCCACTGATGATTTCTTTTTCTACTCATTTCCACAATACAAACAATGTTATTAAAAGTAAACTGTCAGAGATATGCTTACAAGTTGAGTCTCTCACATCTTGCCCCACTTCCCTTAATACATAGGCACAAGAAGTGAGTGGGCAGAGGATGGGGCAGAATCAGCTTGCTGACTCCTTAATGGCACTTTGCATCATTACCTGTTACATCCTTGAAAGTATTTTTCACTTGCACTGTCACAACCTCATTTTTACCTTCATTTAATTGACTGAATCAAAAGAAAGGTCTCTCAATGAGAAGTACCACGCTCAAATACCCACTCTCTCTTTAGAGATCCACTCCCTTTCACTCCTTACAACACAGGCACCCTCATGGCTCAGTGTCCATATCTTAGGGGAGGGAGTCTCAGTGCTTTGAGCTGGAGCAGGAAAACTATGGTGTACTTGGGACTACAAGATTTAACAAAGGACACCCAATGGCACCTAGGTGACTCAGTCGGTTAAGCGTCTGAGTCTTGATTTCTGTTCAGGTTATGATCTCACGGTTCATGGGTTCAAGCCCCACGTCAGGCTCTGTGTTGACAGCTCAGAGCCTGGAGCCTGCTTCAGATTCTGTGTGTGTCTCTCTCTCTGCCCCTCCCCCGCTCATACTCTTTCTCTCTCTGCCTCTCAAAAATGAATAAATGTTAAAAAAAACTTTTAAAAAAGACCTTGTTAAAATCTTTCTAAATGATATGCACTATACTTTCAACAAATATTGAGCTGCCACAGTGCTATGATGCTAATTCTCCCAGTCAGGCCTGCCCTGCTCCAATAAACTGGAAATCTTGATGATGGTCACCAACTCCCTCTCACCTTGAATTTCAAGCCATATAGCTTTACCACCCACTTCTCCTTGGATATGTTATCTACTGATTTTTCCATCATTCTCCATTCTTAACTGAAGATTTTTGGACCCTAGCTTTTATGCTGCTTTCCAACCACAACTGTACCAATATGGTGAATGCTTTCAGTAGTCACTTGAAGAAATAAAGCATCTAACACACTAATGTTCCAGTTCCTTGATGTTCACAACTGCAAATCCCACCACTCGCCTTGAACAATCCTCTCCTCGGGGCACCCTGAGCAATGCTATTGTGGAGAACCTCTGAATCTCTAGCCTACCCCCATCTGCCCATGCTCACTCTCTGATTTCCTACCTTTGTCTCTTTGTGAGGGCCTTTTAGGATCGTTAAATCATCTGGTCATCCTTTCAACAAATGTTCATTGAGCATCTGCTGTGAGCAGAGCACCATGAAAGATATAGGATGTAGTAGTACACAAGAGAAACATGCTCAATGAACTTGCAAAATATAGGGAAAGAAAGATGGTGGATGAGCACTTACAAGTGTGAGGAACATTAGGGAATAGAGTGTAGGTGTAGGCAGAGCTCACCTAGCCAGGGACCTGAGAATGTTTCTCTGAAAGGCTTGTCTTTGAGAGTTTCTACGGTGGAGTAGAAACTGAAGAACGAGGAGAAGCATCTATGACATCTTTGAATCCCAAGCCTGGATTCAATTCAAATTGGCCTCCTCTAATCCTTTTTCTTGGTAGTTCAGTGCTGGTGAGAGAAACTGCACAGCCAGCATGGCTGGCGTCATCACAATCCCTTGCCTACCCACCTCATTTGGAATTTTTGTACCATTTATTCATCTCTTCACTCACTCCTCTTTGGTCAACTCTCTCCCTCCTCATTCAAACCTTGTCCATTCTTTGTATCCTTCTATCTGCCCCCTACCCCCAGCCCCCAGACACAGAGGCTTTGTTTTCAATATAAGCAGGACCATTGAGCAGGAACCACTCAATGCCATACCTGCCTCTACGTAAACGCAATCCACAGCCCGCCTCCACAGTTACCCCCTGGCCTCTTTTCATGGGTTGGGGGCCCTTTTCTCTACCTTAGCACCTATCTCTCCACTTTTATTGTTGGCCATTTTTCTCACGTCTTGCCTCTTCATTAGTCCTTTACTCTTCTGAATCTTTAGCCTGCCTACCACCCTCTATTTTGTTTCTGTATAGTGTATATAGTTTCTTTGTATCCCACATCACACTATCACAGAATGATCTGTTTATACATTAGTCTTGCCTAATGGACCATATGCTCTTCAAGGGTGGGACCGTGTGTTGCATCTTCTGCCCTGTCCACAGGCATCACCTCTCAGGGTAGGACTTCCCTTCCTCCCCAGGCCTTTCTGCAACAGAACATAAGATGACAGTTTCTTCACATTCCATATATGTTTTGGAGGTTTTATATGTACAGGAAACAAAGAAGGTCAGAAGACTGGACTGCCCAGGTCCAGCAGGGAAGGTATGTTTGGATAGCTGTGACGGTCTTGGAGCACTCTGGAGGAATGATTACACTTGGGGGTCCCCCGGTGTTTGTTTACAGGCTGGAGGCTGGCATGGGGAGCAGATGACGGGAATGTGGGAACAGTGAGACAAAAGGCAGGGTGCTGGGAGGCTGTCTGAAGGACCTGGCTGCTCGCGCCCAGAGGTCCTGCATTCAATAGCTGAGCATCCAGGTCCACAATAGAGGCCCAGAAGAATCTGAAACTTGGTTAGAAGGTGTGAGGATACTAACATGCAACAGGGCTCTAGTGCTAAGAAGGGAATGGGAAGGGGGAAAACGCACATCTGCCACTCACCAGGGAGCCCTTCATAATTAGCAGGCACATAGAAGTCAAGAGCAAGAATTTTGTTCAAGGTTGTATAGATGGTATTAAACTGGGATTCAAAGCTTTATTGCTTTATTTTTTCTTCTTTTTTTATTTTAGTACCATGCCAGTTAATTCTGGTAGTATCTGCTATCTAGTAGATTCTCCTTGTAAGAATAAATTCTGTGTGGACAAAAAGTTTGAATGTAGACCATCTCATATGGTTCAATTCGATAAGTTCTTGATGGTGGTGGTGGTTCCAGTTAATGAAGATATTATCATTCATCCATTTTAGGCTTTAGACTAGGCAAGACATGTATGCTAATTTTGTAGTTAAGTGAATTTCTTGTGTGGTGTATAATTGTGTTAGAGTAGTTGCCTTTCTCATGACAAGAGTTCAACTGTGCTGAGGAGGGACAGGTCTACTTCAGGGAGAAGGCGAAAGTAAAATGGAAGGGGACAGCCTGGGCAAGCAGTCCTTAAGGGAGCAGGGAGCAGGGACCAGGGACCAGGGACCAGGAGAAGAACAGAGAGACTGATGATGGCCCCCTGGATCCTGTCTGGACAAGTGTGCTCAGTGTTAGACTGAGGGTGGGTAACTTGTTTTTAAAATAGTATTGTTTGTGAAGCAAAGTGACCCGCTTCAATGCCACTGTCATAATGGCCATGACTCAAAAGTTCCAGCTTCTCCATTTTTCGCCTCACCACCTATAGGGATAAAAATTTCCAATCTGTGTGTATCCAAGTGGTACAGTTTATACACATGACCTCCGGTGTGCAAACGCACAGTTTTAGCACCACCAAAGCAAATCAGTTCTGGCAGAGGTTAACTAAATGAGAGAAAGTTGCAAATTATACACCGTAAGAGCTAATTTTCCAAGTGACTGATGTCTATTAATAATGAAAGGAGGTTGTTGCCAATTTTTTTCTTAAATTTCTTCTATTTTTTAGTAGAGTTTCTATTGCTTCTGGACTCTTTTCCTTGGAATTGTTTACCTTCTCCAGCATTTCAGAGACCCCCAAAGATGCACATACAGGCCACTTTGTCTACGTTGTGTCCCTTGTGGTTACAGGGACATGGCCCTGCTCCCAAGAGGAGTTGGGTGGGTCACAGATATGCAGCAACACCAGTACAACAGTTGCCCTAATTCTTCCAATCGCTCTGACTCAGAAAGGCGGCTTCAGAGCATCTGCCCAGAACGCTTTCTCAATGATGTGGAACACACGTGTGTGAAAGAAGAGAAATGAGAGTCGCTCCACAGGATGAGTGAAAGTTTTGTGAGTGACAGGTTTCGTTTATGACATTTTCGTGTCACTGTGGAGGGAGCTTCTTATCACGTAAAGCTATGTGTAAGCTTGCAAATGAAGATTTTAACTACCAAATTTTAATGGGCTATAGGTTATCGAGAGGTGGATTCCCTGGCCTTGTTGCTATGATTTCTAGGTCATGGACTGTTGACAGGATTGCTTCGCTGTGACCCTACAACTCACATATTAAGTCACAAATGATATAAGTGATCTCTCCCTCCTCCCTGGTGGGCGTGAGTCACAAAATTGCCTGTAATGAGGACCCACCGTCTGTCCTGCCTTCAGCAGAGAGGGATCCTGGGGAGGACTTTGGGGAGTTTTCAGGCAGAGTTTCTCCTGTGAGCACTCCTGGAGAAGTTACCTGCCCTGCCTTGACTTTAGACAAAGGTTAAATACAATTTGTTACTTTAAGAACTTTATTCTCCCAAACAACAAATGAAAGCTTACAAACGAGTGAGTCTCCGGAGCACAAACCCCAAGTTTGTCACCTGGGGAGGTGGTTCCTGGAGACACAAGTGACTGACTCTCCTTTAGCTTCAGATTCCTTCAACACCCTAAATACTACCTGCCCAAGAGTCTTTGGGAAATCATTAGATTGCACCTTGAATGTGTTCCCTTTTCTGCCAAACTTTAGTTGGGGGAGGGATAATAGTTTAGGGGGAAAAAGGGTCACAATTTCAGTTGCTTATTAGGCTTTGGCAGTGTGGTTTAAAGTTCAGCGCACTTTTAAAAAATGCAAGCAAAAAAACTACAATCTCTGCCCCACCGCCAACCTCCCCCTCCTCCCCGAGAAGGGACTGCTTCACATAATGAGCTGGGGTCTGCCTATGTGATAGCAGTCGCCTACTAATAGTTGTGTTTAAAATTCCTGTTTCTTATCTTATTTACTGACTGATGGGAACGTGACTTCGCAGACCTTCCTCCCTGACCATCCCTCGGAGTGAATCATTTGACACAGGGAGCATTAGACAACACGTTTGTTTCCTTGTTAAATCCCGATTGGCCACATAATCGCGCCGGATGCGCACCCCCCCCCACCCCCACCCCGGGTTGTGTCTGCATTGTGTCTTATCGGAACCACCTGAAGAGCCCGGCCACACAGGGTGGCCTTCCTTAATTTAAAATCCACAGAGGAAAAAAAAAAATTTTTTTTTGTCAACAAACTCCAGCAGACGACAAAAGGCCTGCATGTGGCTTTATTTTTCTACTACTTTTCTTCTTAAATCAGGCTCCCTGGTTTTAACAAAATAAATAAACAAATAAACAAGTCTCGGGGGTTACACTCAAAGAGATCACATTTTTAAAAAATCAAATGGTTTCCTACCGCTAGTCTGTTTTGCAGTATTTTTTTTTTCTTGTTTTTCTTTTTCTGCTCCTTTTTTTTCCCCCTGTAGATTTTGAAAAGAAATAAGCGGCTGTAGGCATCGCCTGTGGCTCTCTGGTCTCGCTCCTTGGGTGGTCTGAGCCGACTTTATGATTTATTCAGCTAATGGGAAGGGAGCATGACCCCCAGTGGCCACAGAAAGAGAGCTGCATGTGGGTTTAATGCTTTCACCACAAAAATGTCTGCTATGACTAAGCTCTGTGGCTGAAGTCACTGTCTGAATGGTGCTAAAAAGGAACTTAGGCATTAAGTGTGCACTATTTACTATAGATCGGCTCTTGGGATTAGGCCAAGGGGTTCGTACTCAGTTTCAAAGAATAGCATGGAAGCTGCTAGGAAAATTAGAGCCGTGCAATTTATTTTTACCAGTCTCCCTGGTGAGTTGCCGGTGAAGGATTTACCTCATATGCTTTTTCTCTCCCCTCTGGTACTAAAGAGTCATTTAAAACATGCCAGTTTGTGCATTTTATAGAGTTTTATTGTGGAGGTATCCCTGGTCTTTCTTTCTTTCTTTCTTTCTTTCTTTCTTTCTTTCTTTCTTCTTTTTTTTTTTTTTTTTATTTTGCTTGTTTATCATAGCTGGGAATCACTATGTTATTGTTCTTTAATGTTAATTTGAGACTATAAAAGAATGCCTAATGTTGAAAAAGAGGACAAGCAGGAGAGAGGGAGGGAGAGAGAGAGAGAGAGAGACCTGAGAGAGTAAAGTTCCCTTGCTGAGCGCTGCCCTGCTAGAGAGGCCTCTTTGATCTAGTGAGGGTCCCCCTCCCCGACGGGCAGCATTATTGGTGCAGAGGAATGAACACGTTTTGCTTCATGTTGATTTCTTTGACCGTGAGGAGAGCGGATGCATGGAGCGGGGAAGGGGTGACAGAGAGACCTGTTTGTAATTTTGACTAAGATGGATGATGTTTACAGTCAGCCTACTACCTGCTGTCGTGATTGCCTCGCATTTGCTTCTGCTGGGCTCCCAAATGTGCGAAACTGAGAAGTGAATCCCTCTGAAGTCTGTAACTCAGGTTCTTAGGTCCTAAATGCAGCGAGCCCTTTCAGAATGTTTCTCGATGGTATTTTGTACTTCGAGGTCCACAAGGACAGTTCAGGCCAGTATTTTGTACTTCGAGGTCCACAAGGACAGTTCAGGCCAGTCCACGTCACCGGCTTTCATACATAACATGTACCAAAGTCCCACATTACTAAACTGCTTGTGATTGCAGCTTAAACCAATTGAAAGTTACTAGACTTAGCTCTGTGCCAGGCGGAGTCCATTACTAAGGGGAGTGTGCACCTCTTCCCCCACCCTCCCACCCTCACCCCTACCCCCACCTCCAAATGTGCCAAGGGACTCCATTTTCAGTTTCTGTTCCAAATTTTTCCTAGTAAAAGCATTTTACTTGTATCCCTGCAAATCAATGCCATTTTAAGTAATAAGGGTTAGTGACTGAGATTTCAGGACAGAGCTCAGTTTCCCATTAAGCCTTAGTCTTAGTGTTACTATATGTTCCACGGGCCTTTGTGATTCAAAACATGTCACTCAGCAAGACAGGGCTTCATTGTCCCCATCCATGAAATGGAAAGAGTAATTGAAGGCTGCATCAGACCAACTGTTGGGCCCCTAGAGATGAACAAATTTACTATAAGAGAGTACTTGACCTTTCGTTTTCCCAGGGCTGAGAGGATAGGGAGGGTCCAGAAAACCACTTTGCTATGTTACTCTGTTCCCCCTGCAGGTGGATTAAAAAATAAGAAAATCACAGTTTTTCCCATCTTTCCACTTTGTCTTGATGCCTATCTCCTTTTCTGCACTTCACTAATCCAAAGGCACAGAACTTCCTTCCCCTAAATGGTGAGATGGTAACAATATGACACCTGCTGAGAATAAATAAATAACCTCATTTAAAACTAAACAAAAGCCAAATGCAGGGTGATACCCCAGATTAGACCCTAGAACAGAAAGGGGTAAGTGGAAAAACTGGTTAAATCTGAATACAGTCTGTCATGTGGTCAACAGTATTGTACCAAGGTTAACCTTTTAGTTTGGATAAGTGTCCCATGGTTATGTGTGATACTCATATTAAGGGAAGCTGGGGGTAGGCTTACAGGGATTCTCTGTACCATCTCCGCGTCTCTTTAGTGAGTCTAATATTATCTCAAAATGAAAAGTACAGAAAAACAGAACAAAGGTTTTTGTCCAAGGACTGATTTGTTTTAGGCCCTGGTTGATAACCTCCGTCTCTTCTCGGCAGCCATCTGCTTCCCACAGCCCAGTCCATTTTCTATAGCTGGGTAGAAAGTTCATTTGCATAACACCCGGAGTTTAAGGGCCTGCTAATGCATCCCAACATTTAACGTCTTATTATTCTTGTGGAACTGTCACTAACTGCCTGTGCCATGTGCGATGCTGTCCTAAGCAAGTTGGACTCATTCTACGTCGTCTGAGGACACCGCACCATAGGAGAGAAGAAACCAGGTTGTAGAAAAATGCAGCAGAATAAAAATGGCGGTACTATCAAGTGTATTAAATGCAATGCTGTTTTTGCAATACACAGTGCAGTTAGTTGTACTGCATTCATCGACAAGCTCAGTTGAGGCCGTTCGCCAGATGTCCTACCTCCAGTGCTGAGCATGACACAAGGCGTATGAGTGCTCGGTGGATATTTTCAGAACGAAGGAAGCTCAGCACACACTTCACATTTCACATGAGCAAGAGTCACAGCCATAACAGAAGGGACAGACTGTAACCGAGGTTCTGTTAACACTCAGTATTGTATTGTTTGTCTTTCCATTTGTTCTTCCAGCCTGGATCAAAAAGGCGGGACGAATAACGATGGAGGGAAGATACCACCTGAAATATAACTGCCGCTCAGGCCTTTTAAAAGCAAAAGGTTGTTTTTGGCATTGCACATTCACCCTTGGGTAGAGTGCTAGGGTGAGAGAGAGAAATGTGAGAAGAAGAATTGCAAGGGAAGGGGGATAATGAGGACCAAAGGAATCTTTTCCTATGGTGTGGGTTTCCCACCCTAATTGGTCACCACCCCAAACCACCCGAGTGAGGCATGCTGGGCAGATGGTTCCACAGCAGTGCTGTGCCTGTCTACATCTGTGAGTTTCTGGCACACAGGTGTTTCAGCTTTATTCAGCCAGGAAGCAGCTTTTCCCCCTTCTTTTTCAGGGGAGGGAGTTTTGGGGAGGTGGGAACACCCACGATTGTTTCTCAGAATAAGAAGGAGGCGGGGGTTGGGGGAGGGTGTACAGCCCACCCACCGCTTATAGATTCAGTTGCTTTCCTGAGGGTCAGCCTTATTCTGCAAGGTGTAAATCAGAGGGCAGATGCATGATCTGGGAAGTTTTCCAGATGCACGTTGCACAAAGGCCCATGTGTTCTCATTGTGCGGAAATCACATGCCATCAGAGCAGGTCTGGGACACCAGACCTGTGTTGGGACATGTCATCCTGTCTGCACGTCTTCCACTTAGTAGAGAATGATGTTGCAGACACAGTGTAAGAGCTCGGAAGCCAAGGGAATGGACAGTTAAGAAAAGCCGCCTTGTCCCCTGGAGGAGGCTGCAGCCGGGCCCGATGGGCTGCTCCACAAAGCCCAGTGCCAGACGGTGCCTGCCAGATGTGCCTGGGAGGGGCGGGCCCGCCGGAGTCCAGCGGAAGCGGCTCCAAACAGGCCAAGCCAGCACCGGGAGCCTCTGGAGTCCTGCTCCTGCACCATGAGCAGGCAGCGGCACCAGACTGACAATGTTCAGTTCTTGCTCCTTCTATCTGTAATTGGCCCTGACTCTGTAGGGCCTAAGCGGTTAAGCTGCTTGTGCATATTATATTTTTATTCCCTGTCCGGTTTTTGAAGTGATTTTTCCAGGCAGAATCTAACTGAGAGTAAATTGTTTTCTTGAAAGTAAATCATATGCTAGGAGGTTACATTAGCTTCCAGATCATTTGGGTGACATTTGGTTATTTCCTGCCCCAGTCTGGAATTAATATTGCATCCAGAAACCTCTTAAGGGAGGGCTTATTCATGGGGAACATACATTTCCAGTTGTGTTAACTCCTCTCTTTTGAATCCTTTCATTTTTTTTTTTTTTTACAGGATTCTTTTCCTCCTTTTGTTTGAGTGACAACTATGTATTGTCACCGTTTCTTCTCGCCTTCATCAGACTTTAGGTGATCTGACTCTATTTTCCCTCAGCAAGTGCTCTTGCAGTGCTTTTTAAAACTTCTTTCTCTTACTTTTATCATCACCACGTGGGGGTAAACATCTTTCAGTGACCGCTGGGAAGGGGAAAACTTAGATTTCTGCTCAGTTGTCATAATTATTCTTAGGCTAGTATCATGGTATAACTATCTCTGCCTTTAAGAACATAGTTCTTTTCTTTTGTGCTCCCCTTTACTTAATGATTCCATTTCTCTGGCATTTGTAACAAGCCACCTCAATTTCTTTTAGGAAGTTGTTAGGGTGTAAAATACAATTAATTAGTGAAATGGGGAATGGAGAGTAAAGACTAACAGGGCAGGAAATAGGCTAGGGATTCTACAGAGGATATTGCCCTCAGCCCCAAAGGCTCCAGAAATAACCAATAATAGGATTGTGAATTATGGAAATTCCATGCACAGGAATCCATTTGAGGTCATAATTCAACTGGAAATTATCATGGTGTTTCTGGCTTATTTTCTGACCCTATTTGCAATCCTGTTTTCTAGTCTCCCTCAAAACCACTAAATAAATTCCAGACATATAACTCTATTAAGAAAAATAAATTTCTTATCCACCTGTTAATAGGACTCAAATGCTTGGGAGGTTGAGACCTGAACACGCTTTACCCTACCCTGCTTTTTAAGCCCAGCAGTAAAGGGTAGACAGGTAGTGTATTGCAATGGAACCACATTTTTTGTACTTTAAGAACTTTTAACACAATAACTTAAATTTTCTTCTCTACTTTTCTGCAAAGGAAAAACTTTTTTCTTTTTTTTTTTTAACGTTTATTTATTTTTGAGACAGAGAGAGACAGAGCATGAACGGGGGAGGGTCAGAGAGAGGGAGACACAGAATCTGAAACAGGCTCCAGGCTCTGAGCTGTCAGCACAGAGCCCGACGCGGGGCTCGAACTCACGGACCACGAGATCATGACCTGAGCCGAAGTTGGCCGCTTAACCGACTGAGCCACCCAGGCGCCCCAGAAAAACTTTTTTCTAAGCAAAATGAACTGTGCTCTCTGCCACCAATATTAGAAACCTGCTTTAAAGTTACAGCATTAATGATGGTGTTTTCATCCTTACCAAAGTCCAAGATAAGATGATACGATACATAGTTTATTCAAAGCCCCAGTCCAAATGGAAGGTGTTAACAACTGAGCAAATGTGTAGAGGCCAAAGAGGAAATAGATTTTAGATGAGATGATCTTCATGATAGTCAAAAACCCAATTAGAAATTATGAGGTACATTTAAAAAGTCACTTTTAAATATTTGTAATGTATAGATAAGTCCAGTCTATTATAGTCTACAACTCAGCAAGGGGATAAATATACTTTTTGCATTCACTTAATAGACATTAATGTTCTTTGGGTTTACAGTATACAGAGTACTTTTTCATATATTATTGTTTTCAGGCTCAGCTGCTTACTTACCACCTGTAACATCGGTTCCAACGTGAAAGGGGATGAGTTGCACAGTCAGGAAATTTGTGAACATAACTTTGCAATATCAACGATTTGAGGATGATTCGCAAGACTCATGACACATGGTAATCTCCAGTTTTGCTGATGCGGAATTTAGACAGGCTCTAGAGTTAGAGCTGCAGTCAAGTCTTTGCTATGTTACCAGTGATGAGTGACCCTGAACTAGTGACTTGAAACTTTCTAACCCTCATCTGTAAATTGGGATAATAATAACACCTACCTTATGAGGTTATCAGGAGGATTGAATTTCATGAAATGCAAGACAAAATGCTTAGTGCAGTGCTTGGTGTTTGTAGAGCAGTCAAAAAATAAGGAAGTGGAGAGCTTAGCATGGATTGCAACATCCATGAGGCCGTGGCACCTGTGAGTTTGTGATACTTGTATCACGGATCGTGTCAGTTCACGTAACACAAATAGAGCTTTATACTTGTATTGTTTTCGACTCCTCATGTAGATTAACTTTCATCATTTAGTAAGGGCCTAATGTTTAATGAGAAGATGGCCCAAGAGAGAAAAGCAAGAGCTCGTACTGTAGATGGATGTCAAGAGAAAACGGAGACACATGAGGAAGTGGTGGTTCCGCCACAAATGGAAGTGTAAAACCAATCATGGCAGAATGTCAATTCACTTGTGAATTGGAGCCATGATCAAATGCACTCACCTTATGCACCATTTTAGAATAAAAAAGCAATTTGTTAAATTATTTCAGTCACTGTTCCAACCAAGACAAAAGCTGCAGGGGGGAGATAAAACCTCAGGGTCAATGAAAAAGGGAATTAATTTGTGGTATGAGGCTCAGCACAAAAAACATGGAACTTTCGGCAGCGATACAACTTGGGAGAATGCATGAAGTTTTTGCAATGCCGTAAATGTATAAATTAGGCAATTTTGACCCCCTTCATTATATATACCATTAAAATCATCAGATACAGAGTTATGCCTGTATCTGTTATAATTTCAAGCAATTGTACGGGCAGCTGTTTACACATTGCTGAGTATCACAGAATGAAGAAATGATAAAGAGTAAGTCCAACTTCTAAGAGGGTAAATATTCAACAGCACAGCTTTTACTTTGCAGTATAGCCTGCCACTACTCTTTATCTGTACTTCTAGTAACACCTCATGTCCCCTACCCAACCCAGTCCTTAGGGACACGAAGATAGAGACTAGTGATGAAAGATGCCACAGAAGAAACAATACGAACAACAAAAGGAACAGCTGGAATCACAGAATGACGGGGCTGGAAGGAACCTGAGAATTTACCAGTCTGACCTCCTGGTTTTGCACATCAGAAAATTTTGGCCCTGAGAGGCACAGTGACTCTTCAGAATAAAAGTGAGTATAACACCTGATATTAGAACTCAGGATTCTTGGTTCCATTATTCCAATCTACCTCTTTGCTTCAGCTTAGTACCCACCTGGCCCCAGTCCACCCACACGGACCTGTCGCCCATCTCTTACTGTGTGTGACCTGTTTGTATTTTTCCATCGCACGGCTGGAAGACATGACTGAAAAAGGCAAGTGAGAAATCAGACTATTTTGTTAACCTCACACGTGGATCAGATTAGTGAGTGTGTGACCAACTTGGATGCTTTCTTATTATTAGTTTATTTAGGAAAATACGTTTGTTTTGGTATGGGTTTGTTCTGGCCTGGGTAGTTTTTATTTACATATTTGAATTCAATACCATTTTGTATGTGTTGAAGTAATCAGAATATCAGTTGAAATGTGAGCATTAATTTAGAATATAGTGACTGGTGACAGAAAATTGAGGGCAGTAAAATTATACACACAATTGTTCTCAACTGAAGAATGTATTAGCATTTTTGCATAGCTTTTTTGTTTGTTTCCAATTTTTGTTTAAATTCTAGTTAGTTAACATATAGTGTAATATTAGTTTTAGGAGTAGAATTTAGTAATTCATCGCTTACATATGACACCCAGTGCTCATCACTAGTGCCCTGCTTAATGTCCACCACTCACCACCCCTTCCCTCCATCAGCCCTCCATTTGTTCTCTATAGTTAAGAGTCTCTTATGGTTTGCTTCCCCTTCCCCTATGTTCATCTGTTTTGTTTCTTAAAGCATTCATTCTTGCATAGCTTTTGCTTTGTCCCTGCTATTATGTGAAGTCCAAGTTTTTCAGCAATCCTTAGTTCTAAGTTGCTAAAATAGTACGCACACTTCTGAAATACTTCCATGAGTTATTGTGAGTCGCGTTGATATGGAATGATTTACAGTTATGTCTTCATTTGTTGCCTTACAAGCTTTCTGGCTGATACTGTCATCAGCCATGGCTGGAAGGTTTATTTGTTTGGACTCCTCCTCTCTCCATTAGCCAATATTTGTCGCCGTGACATGTGACAGGTTTCTCTCAGACCTGATGTTCAGACTTTTGCTTCTCTCTACTCTGTCTTTTCTTTACTATCTTAAGCCATCCCAAGAGAATTTTTCTAGTCATGGATGAAGATTTCATTCTTTCAGAGATGAGTTGCTATTTTGATTTTCAAACCCATCAGTGTGCTGTAGGAGTCCCTCAGAAAAAATGTTGAGCTTCTTGTTAGATTTTTTTTTTCCAAGAAATATTTCCTTCTTTACTAATCTGAATCAGTACTTGGGAGATTGAGGAGCCTGTTATTACTAGTAACATGAGTGCGGATGTATTGAGCACCTACTGTGTGCTAGCCACTCTGCTAAACACTCTAATCCTTACAACAACCTAAGAGAGAGATGCTATGTTAGTCTTTTTCTGGATGAAAACCATGTAGGTTTCAACAAGTCCCTTCGCCCGGGGTCCTTCAACTTCAGGAAGTAGTAGAGAAGCACCCGAAACCCAGTCTATCCGACTCTACTGTTAGTGTTCTGAGCCACCGTAATATATGCGTCCCCACCGGCTTGCCTTCTCTCTTTTGGGGGTTTCACATTTGACTTATGACATGAGTGGTTTCTTTAAGGGAAAGTGTCATTGAGGACAGTTGTGTTCTACAGGAGCGTATCTTTGAAAATGATACATTAGGAATCTGGAAAATTTTTTAAATGCTACATTTAAAGTACACATGACTCATTCAGTACATATTTTAATTATATATATATATATATATATATATATATGCAGTTCAATGTTCTTTGGTAAAATTTATAGGCACTTCCTGTGTTATATCACTTCATCCTCATATAACTACCCATTACAAGCTCAGTTTTGAACAAAAGGTGTCTTTTAAAGCAAATGACTCCGTGTAATGAGTCCCAACAATTGCCTTACCTTTTGATTACATCTATTCTTAAGAACCCCTCCTAACTGAAGATTTCTATTCTACTGAATTTTAGTTGTTCGGTGACAATGCATTAATTTCATATGTTTAAGGAGCTGGACAACTGTGAGTCAGAATCAACGCTTTGCATGATTAAGAGCTACCGGGTATAGATACAGGCTTTGTACCTAGAGACCTACGTAAGGCATGGAATAGCCATTTCAATCTAGTGACTGACGACAACAGAACTCAGCTTTTTTCCCCTGAGTCTATACGGAATGGAAGGTCTTTCTGGAGGACAGTCTGCCCAACTGCCTTCCTTTCCTGCAGTGCACACCCAGTGAGGGCTAAGGCCGTTTCAAGATTGGCTGTGAGTGGTAAACTAAGAAGTTAAATAACTCATTCAATTGACACAAAATTACAAAACTTAAGTGGGCCTTTTAAGCTAGGAATTAGCTTGGCACTAACACAGTGATAGGAGCTGTGGGGCTGAGCTCTGTGTGGATGGAAAACCAGCATTAAATCACCACCTTTGTGACTCTTTGTAACCCAGAACTCAGAGGATCTCGGACCAGAACTTTCCTTTTTTCCTTGACGTGGTTTCTTTTATGAAAAGCATGGAGAAAGGGCTGGGCAATGTGCCTGAATACATTATTTTACCACTACTTAGTTCCTACTTACTTCTTTCACTAAAAACAAGGACACTTTTTTTTTTTTTTTTTAACTAGGACCAAAGCCCTCCCTTCTCTTCCTCGTGATGGGGCAATAAACACGTAGAGATGAACCTTATGAAAGCGAGCACAAGAAGAGATGGGGGCTGGAGATGGATGTTTCTCCTAAGAGTCCGTAGAAAGCTGTTCCTTATAAATAGAGCCATTGCTGTTATGAAGTACAAAACCACATTGTTCCTTTCTTTAGTTCTGAATGGAGTTGGTTAAGCTTTCAGCGTAAGTGTGAAAAAGGCAAGAAAAAGAAGAACATAACCTTGTTCAGCGACTCTAAATAAAAGAGATTGAGGAGGACAGTGGCACTAGTTATAAAATGTTTAGAATTCATTAATGAGAGTATGTGGTTTTAATTAATTTCTGAACTATAATCTAAAAGGAAGTTCACCAAAGGAATAATATTACAGCAAATTGAATGTGCCACCTCTCAGCATCAAGGAAAATCACAGCAACATCATCACCTCCTTTCAATGCCCAGAAAAAAAGTATTCAAAGTATCAGCATTCATCAGTCATTTCTAACAATGTAATTTCTCTACAGCCTTCAGTGTCTGTCCTGAAAGATGGAAACAGAAGGCCAGGACCCCAATTATCAAATCTTTGAGCTATTACCTATCTGTGTGTTGAATTTCTTAATGATTTATGCATGAAGATAGTCCAGGCAAAAGCACACTTCATTACTGGTGTTCATTCATTCATCCATTCATTCAGTATTAGTAAGGATGCCAGATGCATTATCTCCTAGTACGACATTCTGGGAAAAACTACGTTGGGGCTCCTTCATCCTTTAGCACAAATTCTAAGTTGGGAAAAGCTCAAGCAACTTGCTTACAATTCTTTTCCATTTGGAACTCTCCTCTAGCCCCTACTTGACATTCAGAAGGTCAGCTCACATGCAGAAGTCACCTTTAGGCTCTCGTTTGCCACACTAGTTTCACATTTGGGACAGGCAGAAAACAGAAAAAGTAGCCAAAACCAGATGATAGATGAGAATCTGGTTACCATTTTAATTTTAAGTGTGTAATCTCTTTTCTCTTCTCACTCAAAACTTCATCCATTACTACACTGGCCCATTTGAGTCTCTAAAGACTCCAGTGGGGTGACCCAAGGGTCAAGGTGGGGTGTAGAGAGGGGTGTTTGATTTAAAGTAATCTGGGCATGCCTGGGTGGCTCAGTTGGTTAAGCCTCTGACCTCAGCTCAGGTCATGATCTTGCGGTTCATGGGTTTGAGCCCCATGTTGGGCTCTATGCTGACATCTCAGAGCCTGGAGCCTGCTTCAGATTCTGTGTCTTCTTCTCTTTCTGCCCCTCCCCTGCTCATGCTCTGTCTCTCTCTTTCAAAAATAAATAAGCATTAAATTTTTTTTTAAATAATAATTTAGAGTAATCTGTCACTGAATTCATTTTTATAGGATTTATGGGTAATTGACATTCTTATAGTACAATAACCTGGATAAATAGTTTCTTAACTAAACATCGGTTTAATGAAATGTTAATGTTAGAAAAAGGATTTTTATATTCTACTCTGCTCATTAAATTTCAAAATTTAGCATATATTAAATGTTCCTGATCCTAGGTATACTGAAAGTTGATATTCTACAGTCTAAGTATATGAACTTAAGCCTATTACATTTATAAAGAAGCCAATAATGAGACTTCCCAGAAACAAGGATGATATATGTTTTTTTAATGTTTATTTATTTGAGAGGGAGAGAGTGTGTCTGAGCATGTCAATAGGGGAGAGAGTGAGAGAGAGAATCCCAGTCCATAGCATGGAACCTGACTTGGGCTTCAATCCCCCCAACCTGGAGATCATAACCTGAGCCAAAATTCAAGAGTCAGATGCTTAACTAACTAACCCATCCAGGTACCCGAAGGATGATATCTGTTTTTAATATAAAATTACATATGTGAACGGGAAAATTGGTTGGTAGTGGTGGATGGGAAAAGATCATTAAATTTGGCATTAGCTAGTTTAAATTGTTTAGATGCTACTAGCTGACATTTTAAAAAAACTGAGGGATGCCTGGATGGTTCAGTCAGTTAAGCGACCGACTCTTGATTTTGGCTCAGGTCATGATTTGATGGTCATGAGATCAAGCCCTACGTTGGGCTCCATGCCAACAGTGTGGAGCATGCTGAAGATTCTGTCTCTCTCTTTCTCTCTCCTGCCCTTCTCCCCCACTTGTGGTCTTTCTCTCATTCTAAGTAAATAAATAAAGTAAAATGAAATAAATAACAAAATAAAATAAATCTGATAAACAGTTATTGTGACTCCAGGGAAATTTACACTTCCTCATTTGCAAAAGGGAGATAAGAGTCATGTTTACCTCAGGAGTTGTAAGGATTAAATGAAATACTACTATTCCTACTCCTAATCCTACTCCTCCTGCTTCTAGTAGTATTACTAATGCATCACCACAGTGTCTGATATGTAGTAGTTGCTGAATTAATGGTAGCCACTGTTACTGTTGTTATTATTACTGTTATTTAATCTCTGCTTTACAGAGACTAGAACTTCATTACGACTAAGCCTTATCTTTACAAAGGGTAAAGATTTTCTGGTAAAATTAGGAAGGAAATGAGGACAGAATGTGAAGTGGGGAAATAACCACACTAAATGTGCTGATAGAGTTTGGTGACCCAGATTAGGGAAACTGAGTAAGTATATCCACGATCAGCTGAAAAATCCATCAGACATTCCCTGTGGGCCAGCACAGAGGCATCAGGGCTCCACATTAGCCCAGTGCCAGGGCAGTTCACTGGAATTGAAGTTAAATGGGTCCAGTGGGAATCAAACAGTTTGACTTTACTTCTTAGGGAGCCAGAGCACTAGAGGGTGAAAGCCAAGCCCGAGCCAGGGAATGGAAATAGAGTTTATTTCCACGTTTTAAGTTGCATCAGTGAAAAATGATCACCTTATTAACCATGGTCCAGGGAAGGAAGTGGCTATCTCCAAGAAAGAGAGGCAGCAAGGGAAGGGGATCGTTACTGTTCTCAGAACGTGCCTGGCACATAGTAGATATGCAAATAATATTTGTTGATTGAATGACCAACTGATTGATTGACTGACTGACTGAAAGAATGAATGAACAAATTGCCATCAACTCAAGAGCATGGTTTTTAGAGATTATCTCACCCTCCCTTTTGCCTCATGTGCAGACAACAAAGATTTCCCAAGACAAAGAGCAATAAAGAATCTCAGGCATTATGCTGCATTATTCATTCATTCATTCATTCATTCATTCATTCGAGGGCTTTTGTTGAGCCTTACGTATAGTAGCTGTTAAAAAGGACACAGAAGGGGGGCACCTGGGTGGCTCAGTAGGTTAAGCATCCAACTCTTGTTCTCAGTTCAGGTCTTGATCTCAGGATAGTGAGTTCAAGCCCTGCATTGAGCTCTGCACTGGGCATGAAGCCTACTTAAAAAAACAAACAAACAACAACAACAACAAAAAAAAAGGACCCAGAGAAAATTCTTCAGACTACAAGCTGTGTGGAAGTGTAGGATGGTGTTTTATGAGATATCCATACAGAACAGTTAAGGAAATAACTAAACAATATAATATATATTCAGGGATTCAGAGGAATGGAAAATACACATGAGCCAGAATAACTGTAGAGGTTTGTCTTTCATTTTTTGTTTTTGCTGGGCTTTGAAGAATAGGTGGGGTTTGGATGGATAGAGAGGAGTAGAAAACCATTGCTGCTGAGGGAGGTCATGCATTGTATGGGTATGTTTATGCATGGAGGACACATGCATAGTTTATTTCTGAAACAGGAGATGGGAGGTGCTAGAGGCTCACATTAGTAATTAATGGCAGCTATTAATTGGATAAGGTAGGATATGATAGATGATAGAGATTGCTAGTTGGGGAAATTATTAGCAAGTCTACTTGCTCTTCTGGGTATGAAAAGAATATTAAAGATTTTTGGAAACCAAAAAAAATGACATGATGATTATCCCACTGTTTAAGGAAAATCAAAACTACAGATAAGAGACCACCGACGCAGTGGGGTACAGGTAGATGTAGGGCTTATCCTGGTACTTTGGCTATAGGAAGAAAGGAAAGAGTCAAACAGATGAAAAAACCAGTCACGGTTTTGAACCACCTAAGATACTGGGAAAGTATGATAGCTCCGATGAAAACATGGTAAAGCATAAAGTTTAAGAGGATGTGGTAGCAGAGAAAATGGTCAGGTAGGTGTGACTATTTAGAATTCAAATTCAAAATAGATCTTATAAAAAGAAGCAGGGGTTCTTTTTTAATTTTGTGCCAGAGGGGCACCCGGGTGGCTCAGTCGGTTAAACATTGACTTCGGCTCGGGTCATGATCTCACAGTTCTTGAGCTCGAGCCCTGCATCAGGCTCTGTGCTGACAAGTGAGAGCCTGGAGCCTGCTTCGGATTCTGTGTCTCCCTCTCTCTCTGGCCCTCCCCCACTCACGCTCTGTCTCTTCTCCGTCTCTCAAAAATGAATAAATGACCAAAAAAATAAAAAATAAAAAAATTTTGTGCCAGAGACATTAAAATGTCTGGAGAAAAAAAAAAAAAAGACTAACTTTCGAACTGGGAGATAGATAAATCTGCCACCATGTGTGGCACTGAGCAAGTCACTTCATTTCTTGTGACCTGGGTTTCCTGATACATCAAATGTGGGAATTGGACACGTTACCCCTGGGTCTCCTCCAGTTCTGACATTCTATGACTCCATGAAATAGGCCTGGCACCTGTTTTCAATTTAAGCTCCAACATGAGTTTCCTTATTCTTTAAACCTGCCTTTCTAGTAAGCTGCCACATTTATTACCAGGCTTGTAGTCATTTCCTTTTATTCTAAAAAGAATATATATTCACTTTTTCAGCTCTAGCTTTTCTGTATTATAACCTCATAGTGTTGAAACCATTTTGTGAGAACAGCTGCTAAAGTCATCTTTCCGTTTTAGACATGGTCATGGTGGTGAAGCTACACTGGTCAGGCTACCTTTGGAACGCTAATCCCGAGACAGTGGTTTTCCTACTTTGATGAGAATTCAAAGTGATGTTTTATACCATTGGAAGCTGTTTTAACTTATCTGGAGCAGGAAGGAATGCCTGTGACAGCCTCTTATCCTGGACTTCATTATTTCTGCCTTGGGCTTCCTAACCAACTCCTACCATTCCAGCAGAGGCCTCTTTGCGGGACTCAAACGATCTGTTTGTCATTACTCACTCATTTCTTTTTCACTTCTTCTCTCTCTATTCCATTATTACAATATTCACTGTCATCATTATCAGTCATCCAGATTAGTCCATGCTTTCAGCCAGGCACATAAAAAAAAAAAATTGAGGCTAGGCATAGAGGAAAATTAACATCCAGCTTGAAGACATTCTGTATAATTTGGGGTGGGATGATGGGGCTCTGACCCTCTCTTTATGTGGCAAAGAGATGTTTCTTGGTGGGTTGGACAAAAGCACAAAATAGCCCCGTGAGACCCCTACAAGTCGTTACTGACCTGTCATGGATGGGGTCTGCAGCACGATAGTCACTAGGGAAGTTTTCCCTTTGTAGATTCTGGATGTTTTGACTCTAGTGGATTGAAATATCATAAAGACCTCACGATAGGCAGCCCTGTCTATAAGATATCTTATTTACGTACCCTTTCCCAGATCCCTAAAACCACCTGATCTAACAACACACGATGCTGTGGAAATACGCAAAAGCATCCAAAGAGAACAATTCTCATCTTAGGCGTTTACCCAGACCACCCACCCACTCACCCTCTCAGCCCATTACTCTCTCTTCTTTGATGCCCCTTATTGCATTCCAGATCCCTGTGTCTGCTCCAAGGCTTTCTCATTACATTGGCAGCCCCTCGAAATTCCAGCTCTGGTTTAATGAGTAAGCCCCTCCGAAGGGTTAATATTAAAAATATTGAACAGCACGTACAGCAGGGACACTGAAAAATCAGGGTGCTGACTGCAAACAGCCAGAACACCAACTCACAGTGTGCCCAGTAAATATCACTCCGTCTGTTCTACTGGACTCTGACTCAGCCTTCTCTTTCAGTTCCTGCAAAGAAAGTCCTTCTCTGTTTGAGCCCCACAGGACAGCCACCAGGTGCCCTTATCTATCACGCTCCCTCCCCTCATGAGACAGATAAGAAGGGTCATGTAGCATAAATTGAAGACTGTGTTATCATCAGATCATCAAGTTGCCGTATTTGTGGCTTTACTGATTTGGCAGGTAGGGGTCCATCGTCTCATTCCTGGTGGAGAAGCATTGCAGATGTCATTGAAACCCCATTCTTGTGCCTAAGTCCTTACTATTTCCATGCAAATAAGCCTGACTTCTGCCACTGACAATAATCTCTTTGACTGCAGACCCTGGAGGATAGAGTCTGCTCTGCCCTGTGTGGCAGAGGGGAAGTGCCAGACAATCAATGTCCCTCCCGGAGCTCGATGGATAAAGACCCCAGGTTCCTGCCTCCTGCGTGGAATAACTCTGAGGTGAACATGCCACCCCCAAACGTGCCACGGTGACGTTTCATTTTGAGCTGAAGGCAATTGAGAAGGAGCAGATGCAGGGAGTGCTCTCTGACTTCCTCTTTCCATAAATGCGCTGTGAGGAAGGTGCCCTCTTGTACCAGGAAGAGAGAACATTCTTACCACTGGAGATGGGAAGTTGATGCCAAGATGAATCTGTACAAACAAACTTACGAAAATGACCTTTATCTTTCATTCGTTTCCCCTTGTATTTCCCAGTCACTTTCCCACAGTTTACTTACCCTAGTGGCCCAAACCTCTTTGTCCTTTGTCTTGTCACATCTCTACAAGTTATCAGTCTTTGTTAAACTGGTACATAAGCTCTCAGGGCCATCTTCTTCTGTGAGTCTCCATTTCTTTTCTACGAAGGGTCTCACGCCAGGTAAAGATATTAACCTCAGGTAAAATTTGTGTGCTTTTCTCTTGTTAATCTGTTTTTTGTCAGTTTAAATCTCAGGCCCAGCCACAGAATATGAGAGTGTAGAGGAAAAGTCTTCTCCTCTTCAGAAGTATATGTTCTTCATTGGTTTCCAGGCCGCCTCCCCCCCCCCCCCCCCCCCCCCCCCCCCCGCCTTCAATATGGGCTTTAGTTCCAGTTGCTCGCAGTTTAACTGGAGGGTTTGAAAACATTACCCTTCATCGCTGCCTTCCCTTCCCTGTCTTACTTGCCCATACCCCTAGCAGCGTTTACTGGGATCACCTTCCAAATAAGGTGATTGTACCTTGTACCTGGATTGCTGCCTTAGAATCTGCTTCTCAATGAACCCAAACTGGATCAGAGAGGACTCTCTATTTATTCATTTAATTATTTTTGTGCATCCACTAGATACAAGGTATTATTTGGGGATACAGGAATGAACAAATTAGACAGAAATCCCTACACTCAGAGCTTATCATACATACAATAATTAAGTAATTATACGTAGAATGTTAGAAGGTAATAAGGGCTATAGAGAAAAATAAACCAGGATAAAAGGGTTAGGGAGTATAGGGATAGAAGTGTGGGTTACAAATTTTAATAGGACAGTCAAGGTAGGTGTCACTAAGAAAGGAACATTTGACCAAATACTTGAAGGAGGCGAGAAAGCCAGTCATTTCTATATTGCAGACAAATCTTTGCAGTCTAAAGGAACAGCAAGAGTGAAGGAGCAAATGTGTCTCGGGCATTTGAGGAAGAGCAAGAAGGCTGGTTTTGCCTAAACAGTGAGTGAGAGGGAGAATAGCAGGAGACAGAACCTGAGAGGTAACTGGCCAGATGATGTGGAAGGTTGGCAGTCTTCTTGTAAGAACTGAGTGAAATGTAGAGACTTGTGAGAGTCTGAACAGAACAGTGACATGGTCTGACTTGCCTGTTAACAGGGCTACTCAGCCTGCAGTTGGAGAGGACTGTAGGAGGGCTGCTGTGTACGGTTGCAAAGGTTGTATTCTGTATGAGGATGTGTAGTCGCCACTCTGCTCGCCACACTATCTACCCTGTCATGGGGTTGTTTCTGCCTGAAGGAAGGACACTTTTTTTCTATTTCTCATGAAGCTGCCGTATCAGCTAGTAAGTGGCTGACTAGGGGGGTAGAGACAGGAGAACAGAGAACAGTGGATGAAAATAATAACACACGACTGAAATCTTCTAGAGCAGAGATGGTGCTCTTCTAGAGCAGCAAGGTGGTAGCAAGGGAGGTGGTGAGAAGTGCCTCCATTCTGGGCATATTGAAGATAAAGTCAACAAGATGTCACCAGAGATTAGAAATGGATTTATTAGTTCTCTATCATTGCTATAACAAAGCACCACAAACTTAGTGGCTTCAAACAACATAAACTTACTATTTTACAATTCTGGAGGTCAGAAGCCGAAAATCAGTTTCAGTGAGCTGAAGTCAATGTGTTGGCAAGACTGTGTCAGTCTGGAGGCTGAGGGGAAAATCCTTTCCTTGCCTTTTTCAGCTTCTAAAATCTGCCTATATTCCTTGGCTTGTGGCCCCTTTCTCCATCTTCAAAGTGCACCACACCAAACTCTACTTCCATTATTGGATCTCCTCTCCTGCCTCTACCTCTGCCTGTGTCCCTCTTGTAAGGACCATTGTGATTATACTGGGCACCTAGGTAACCCAAGATAATCTTTCCATTTCAAAATCTAATTTAGATACATCTGCAAAGTCTCTTTTGCTACAAAATGTTCTGGAGATTAGGGCATGGAGCTAGTTGGGGTCCCCATATTTAACCTACCACTTGGAGCGTGAGAAGAAAGCTCAAGTTTATGTTTTTGGCTTGAACATCTGGAAGGATGCAGTTGCCATTGCAAGTAGACCGGTTTGCTGAGAGTTTGCTGAGGGGAGAGAAGAGCAGGTTTTCAGCATGAATATTTTAATTTTGAGATGCATCCATTAGATGTTCATGGTGGTTTTTTGATGTATCAACTTGGCTAAGCTATAGCTACCAGTTGTTCATTCAAACATTAATCTGAGTGTTGCTCTGAAGGTTTTGTAGATGTGAGTAAAGTCCATAACTGAGTGACTTCAAGAGGGAGATTGTCCTGGATCTTCTGGATGGGCCTGACTCAGTCAGTTGAAAGGCCTCAAGAGCAGAGTTGAGGCCTCCCTCGGGAAGAAATTCCTCCTGTGTCCTGCAGCTTCAATGTGGGCAGGAGAGTTCCAGCCTGCCCTTCCTGGAAGCCTGCCTTGTGGTTTTAAGACTTCTCTAGCCAGACCCCACAGTCGTACTTAAGCCAATTCTTTGCAATGTATCTCTTAATGTGTGTCTCCTACTGGTTCTTTTCTCCAGGTGAACTCTGACTGATATATGTGAGGAGGAAATAGGATAGATGAGTGTGGAGTTCAAAAGGCAGAATAATAACGAGTAACAAAGTTATGCAATCAGTGGAGAAGTGTATGCAGAAGCTTCATTCAGAAAGGGGTAAGAATCCAGGGCATAAAGTTCTGTTTGCTTTGGCTTAAATGCCTGTCTGGCCTCTGGCTTTTTTAGGCAAAGTAAGACATGAGATAAAGGTGGAAGTCTGGAGTAACAAGGTGGGAAAGGAAGGAGGGAAAGTGATTAAGGGGGTGGGATGGGATTCTAGTTGTTCATATGAGGAAGACTCCATAATAGACCAAAAAGAGTTTCAATGGGAAGGCTAAGTAAATGTTTTCAATTTTCTCTAAATACAATGAGTATGTGCATAATTAGCTATAAGAAAGATTAGATTAGGGGCACCTGGGTGGCTCAGTCGGTTAAGTGAACCATGTCTGGTTCTGCACTGACAGCATGAAGCCTGCATGGCTTTCTCACCCTCTCCCCCCACCACCCCACACTCATGCACTTGCCCTCTCTCTCAAAACAAATAAATCTATATTTTTAAAAAAGAAAGATTAGATTATTTCTGGTAATCACAGAAACCCTGCATTCATTTCCATATCATGAAGTGAAATGGCAGGTTGTACTTAAATATGTTCCTTAGGGGTAGAGTCTGGGCAAAGGAAAATGGAGGTTTGAATTTGGAGTGATGAGAAGGAATGATTGCAGTAGGAGGAGTTAGAAATGGCCAAGTTAGACAACTACTAATTGAACGTGGATAGTGAGCAGGGAGAACAACTCTTGTTCTCTCCAGTCCTCAGGAGCTAACCAAAGAAGTATGGAGCCATGTAACATTCTAGATCCAGGTATCCGGGGCATCCAAAGGGAGAGATCTGGGGTCCAGGCTACAGGAGAGTTTGTTGCTGAGGAGTAAACAGTCCTTTGATACCAGGAAGAGTTGGGCCAGGAAGGACACTGTAGCAGGAACTTAGATGGGAAAAAGAAAGCATCTAAGGGCTGAGATTTAAGGTCGACTGAGTGGGACACCACGTGGGTAAGGCCGAGCAGATGGGAACACTGGGAGCTTGATGGTGGCAGAAGAGGAGGTGAGGAGAGCTCCACAGGCTGGGGCAGTACCTCCTCCCTTCATGCAGCTCTTCCACTGTGTGTTCCATTGTGCCCTCCACCTGGGGATCTCTGCAGGGTAAGGGCAAACTTGGTATGTCAGGGCCCCAGGGCGAAAGCTAGGCAACAGGTTGCCAGGAGGGAGACAATGAGTTTAGTTTTCCATGCGTTCAGTCTGAGGACACCCATGGTATCTGGCGGGGAGACAGAAATCTGGGGGATATGAGATCAAGTTTTGAGGTCTTAGCAGCACCCCAATTTCCACAGGTCAGTTGATAAACTTTTCATGATAATTTTATTTCATGCATACAGTTTCACTGCAGCAAGAACATACAAACATTATGTACCTAGTGTCATCTCACTGAGAAAGCAGGAACCCGAGAGTCAGAAAACCTAGCTCATCACCCACACTGTGTCAGGAGTAAGC
Source organism: Panthera uncia (assembly GCF_023721935.1). Lineage (NCBI taxonomy): Eukaryota > Metazoa > Chordata > Mammalia > Carnivora > Felidae > Panthera > Panthera uncia. The sequence continues at coordinate 51,933 of NW_026058580.1, forward strand.
TGTGTGAACTTGAACATTCTAGCCAATGAATGGTCTAGCCATTCATACCTGGAACCAAAGTTCCCTCATGCACCCCCTCTTCCACAGAAGGTTGAACTTAGGATCAAATAAAAAAGATGTGAATGTTAGAAAATAGAGTGCTAAAGGAAAGGATGATTATTGATGCCGTTTCTCTATCTAGTTCACTCCATTATGTCAGGGGGAAAACACATGTTAGAAACAAGACAAAACAAAACCCAAGGACATTTATGTTGGGTTGAGTGCTCAGATTAGGTACCTAACTGCAAAAAGCTATTGAATAATTGCTCTAAGACCCCACTCGGTGAGTACCGTTTAGGAAAGAAAATCCCAGGTTTGATGCAGTGGTAACAACCCCATGGATTAGATGCCCCTTTTTCTTTTCAGCTCTCCTTCCAGTTGGTGGGTGGGCTAAGTACACAGAGGCCTTTTACATGGTGCTTTGCTATCTTCTAAACAGAACTGCTATGCATGCTTTCTGGCTTATATACAATGTATTTGTTGTTTTTTTTTAAGCAAAACACCCTTCTATTACCCTATTTTGAAAGATGAAGCATTGCAGGAAATAATTATATAAATTATCTTACATTTGCATTAAATTGTCTATTTCTCGTTTGTGTTTCCATATGTTTTTAAAATAACTATGCTCGGGCCCTAAAATTGTAATAATATTCTTAACAGATTTATTTTTTTCTCTCTCTTACAGATGAGGTAAATCTGCTTTGTAGCCATATATGTTTTAAGATCTTACTGTTCAAGAAAGTTTCAGTTAATATGGAGAGCAGAAAAACCAAACTCCATGATTAATCTGGAGTAAATAAGACAACTCTCCTATGTAGAAAATAGAACAGTGAAGATTCATGTGCTGCCCGTGCCCTGCAGTTCTTAAGATGAGAATGTTATTACTTGTTTATTGTCATTATGGACCACAAATAGAGAAAGAATGCATTGATAGTACTTAGAGATTATAATCCCTCTTAAAATTCTGTATTAAGTGACCAAACAAACTGGGACAATTAAGTGTCATACAGAAACAAATGTATGCTTTAAAAGGCCATTAAACCTTGCTCATATACAGTAAGACAGTTTTAGAATTATTTTCCCTAAAAATTCTGGTAGGTTTCAGTTTTTGCCAAGACATGAAGTGTCTCACAGGACAGGTTAAAATGCTGGGCTCCTAAAGCTGGAAAAAATGGGGTTCAGAATGCATCTGTACCTGAAAAGTTCTACTTAAAATGGAAAACCTTTGGAAAGGCTTTCAACTCTGTGAGAAAAATGTTCTTAATAGGCAGTTATGGTTTAGATTATACACTAATTGGAAAGGGCTTCATTTTTACAGTATAAATCATTTTCCTTTTCCTTAGCAACATAAATTATTAAATCAACTTTATTCTTTTTTAATTTTTATCCTTTTATTAAGTTTATTTATTTTGAGAGAGAGAGAGAGAAAGAGAAATGGGGGGAGGCAGAGAGATAGAGAGGGAGAGAGAGAATCCCAAGCAGGCTCTGCACTGTCAGTGGAGACCCAGTGCGGGGCTCAAACCCACGAACTGAGAGATCATGACCTGAGCTGAAGTAGGACGCTTAACCGACTGAGCCACTCAGGTGCCCCATAAAGCAACATTACTCTATGACACTCTGACGCCTGAACTTTGAATGCAATTTTGCAAATTAAGCACATGACACAGAAAGAGGAGAACTGGCTTGACAGCATAGCCGGCAGGTGCTTATGACAAACCACCACTGAGATGAGACATCATCAAAACTCAAAAGGAGAGCATCTTAGCTGGCACTCAGAGAAGTGCAGCATCCAGAAGTCAGCAGGCTGTCTGAATTCTACCCCATTTCTGAACACACTTGAAGTGACATATCTAATTTTTGATGCCACTTTTTTAAAGAAATTCAGAAAACCATATATATATATATATATATATATATATATATATGGAAATAGTGTAAATCAGTGAAAGGAATTCCTGTACTTGGTGGAGGTAAAGTTCATTGTAGCCCTACTTCTGTGGTTCAAAATCTGTGCAGCCTTAAAAGAAAATCATTTAATCTCTCTGGGTCTCACTTTACACAGCCCTATAAAACAAAAGGGTGGACTTGATGAATAATTTATAAGGATTTTGTTCAGTCTTAAAATTCCAACATTTTTGGCAGGACATTGTGAGGTAATAACTAAGGCTTGTCCTTCCAGCATTCCTGTCTTGTCTTCCCCTGTGGAGCCGCTAGCTAGCTTTCATTATTTAGAACAAGGGTAAATACAGTATACAAAAAAGTCATTTGAATTTTTATTGTTGTTTTTCAACTCATTTTAGCCATAATCATCTTCAAACCCAAGGCAATTGATTGCAAGTGTGAAGCTATTTGATAGAGGGTTCCAAAAATATGACAGCCAAATTTTAAACTATGTCTATGTAAATACTGTGGAATGATTTAAGAGCTCGTTTTTCCCCAAAAAGAGATAAAGTCAACTTTCTGGGAAGGAGAAATAAGAGGGGATGTGACCAGACTTTAGATAGTGATGAATCCCTGAACCCGGTGCCATCCCCTCAGGCAAGTGCCAGGATTAGGGAGGAACAATAAAAACCTCAAATTATTTTGAGGGTATCCCAGACCACAGAGAACCATTGGCTAATTTCCCAAGGAGGTTGCAAGCCTCCTAGAGAAACCCAACATTCATCATGGCAACTGAGCAGTAAGGTAGCAATGGTAGCATGAACTGCCTAAATGCCCGAGGACAGCCTCACATAATTCCGTACTTCCTAAAAGATGGAAAGGAGGGCCTGTATCCCCAAGAGGAACATAGGCTGGGCTGAGAGGCCCAGAAGAGTAGAAATCTTTCACAGACAGGGAGAAGAGGATTAAAAATGAGCTGTTCTTGGAAAACAGATTAAAGGTAAATATGTCAATTTGGATTTGGATGCTCTGGAACTGGATGTTGACAACCAAAGACAAGCCAGGACTGTGCATCTGGACTCTGATGCCAAGGGACCATTCCTTACTCTATGATAGAAAGATTCTTAAGTATGGAGCCCCAAAATTTATTGTTCAAGAGATATGGACTAAATTGTGTCTCCCCAAAAATTCGTATTTTGAAAACCTAATCCACAATGGGGTGGTATTTGAAGGTGGGGTCTTTGAAAGATAATTACATTTAGATGAGATCATGGGGCCCTCATGATGGAATTAGTGGTCTGGTAAGAAGAGACACCACAAAGCTTGGTCTGTCTCTCCCCACCATGTGAGGTATGAGGACACAGGCAGAAGGCAGCCATCTGCAAGCTAAGAGAACTTTCACCAGAATCCAGAACCCAAACATACTGGTACCCTGATCTCAGACTTGTAGCTTCCAGAACTGTGAAAAAATAAATATCTGTTGGTAAGCCATCCAGTCTATAATATTCTGTGATGGTAACCTGAGCAAAATAAGATAGCAAGTCAAGACACTTTTGAGAATGAAAGGATACATTAAAATTGATTATAATTTTATATTTGAAATGTTTATTCATTGAACAGTTAATTCACCATATTATTTATATTGGCTGATGTATAAAACAGTTTTCATAAAAATTATTTTCAAAGATAAATTTTTTCTAAAAAGTAGTATGACATATTTTCTTGTAGAGAAAAGCAAAATATAAAAATTATATTGATTGTCCAAACAAAAAATTAGCACAAACCATATATCTCTCTAATATTAATTCACTAATATTTTTCTGCAGGATGAATTATTATTTTAATATGGTTTTAAATTTTTAATTTTTCAAAAATTGCCTAAAATCTTCAGTTAATATTAATACACTTGAAAACGACATGTATTTACTTTTTTTTTGTAGACTATATGGGATTTTTTTGATCATATAATATTTTAATTGAGGAAATATTTAAGGGTTCTGAATTACCTAGTAAGTTCAGAGACAAATTCTAAGTGGAAGATAGTCTCAATTCTACTTTTAATGAAATATGTAAATGTATCAGTTCAAACATTTTTATAGGCACTGTCTTTTGTCTCAGTTTAGAGTTTTTCTTTTCTACAAATATACCCTATAAAGCTTTACCCTCTAAAAATCTACCTTATAAAGTTCATAAAATAAATTCTCCATTTATAATATTTTTAGTGTTTTGCAAAACAGATGCTGCAAAATCATAGGTCTTTTCAATTTCGTTGCATTTCAGTACATAATATAATCCAATTACAAAAAAAGGAACTGGATCAAAAGATTTTTTTTCTGCAAGTCATTTCAAAGACTTTTACAGAATTTTAAAATTAAATCTTGCACACTGTTTGAGGCCTCATCATTTAATTTGTTCATGTCCCCGTTTTTGTAGGGATAAATTTGCCTTTGTTTGCAGCTATTGCAAAAACTAGTTTTTGGCTTCAATTCACTGGACATTTTGATAATAGATTTCCAAACATTTTTCTTAAATGCAGAGTTCTTTCAGAGAATATTCAATGCCATTCTTTCCCATCTTGCAAGATGCTGGGTGAGAAAGCTGAGAAGTCAGATACTAAGGAGAAGAAACCTGAAGCCAAGAAGGCTGATGCTGGTGGCAACGTTAAGAAGGGCAACCTCAAGGCTAAAACGTCAAAGAAGGGGAAGCCCCACTGCAGCCGAGACCCTGTCCTGGTCAGAGGAAGTGGTAGATACTCCCAATCGGCTATGTATTCGAGACAGGCTGTGTACAAGAGGAAGTATTCAGCAGCTAAATCCAGGCTTGAAAAGAAAAAGAAGTTCTGCTACTGTCACAAAACCAGTTGGTGGTGGCAAGAATGGTGGTATCTGAGTGGTTAAATTTCTCAAAATGCCTGGGCATCATCCTACAGGAGGTGTGCTCAGAAGCTGTTGAGCCATGGCAAAACACCTTTCAGTCAGCAGGTGAGGAAACTGCGAGGGACCACTTTAATCGTCCTCACTGGGCACCACAGAGGCAACAGGGTGGTTTTCCTGAAGCAACTGAGCATGGCTTGTTACTTGCGATCGGACCTCTGTCCCTCAATTGAGTTCCTCTTCGTAGAACACACCAGAAATTAGTCACTGCCACCTCCACCAAAATTGATACCAGCAGTGCGAAAATCCCCAGACACCTCATCGATGCTTACCTTAAGAAGAGGGAGCCGTGTAAACCCAGACACCTGCAATGTGACATCTTCGACACAGAGAAAGAGAAACATGAGATTACAGAGCAGCGCAAGGTTGATGAGAAAGCTGTGGACTTGCAAATTCTGCCAAAAATCAAAGCTGTTCCTCAGCTTCAGGGTTACCTCCGCTTTGTGTATTCTCTCCGGAATGGAGTTTACCCTCACAGATTGGTGTTCTAAATTTCTTACAAAGAACCTAATTAAATAACTGATCCATTAAAAATAAGAAGAAAATATTCAATGCCATTACAGGACTTGTAGGTTGATTTACAAAATAGTTCTCTTAAAGGCTGAAACATTTCTAAAATCTGTGGATGAACAGCAAAGAGAGAATGCACTTATGACCTTGCAAAAATACATTTCGGGTACTTAACATAAGCTTCATCATGAAATTTTTATAGTACTTTAATGTTTATAAATTTTGACATCTGTAGTTTCTATTTCAATGTTTACTTATTTTCTGTGACAGAGACAGAGCGTGAACAGAGGAGGGGCAGAGAGAGAGGGAGACACAGAATCTGAAACAGGCTCCAGGCTCTGAGCTGTCAGCGCAGAGCCTGACGCAGGCTCAAACCCACAAAGGGTAAGATCATGGCCTGAGCCGAAGTCGGAGGCTCAACCGTCTGAGCCACCCAGGCGCCCCTGTAGTTTCTATTTCAAATGGTAGACTATTGACAGTTTGTTGGAGGAAATTATAACTTATTTGTGTGCCAGAGCCAACTCCAAGAGTATTTTTCTCTGTAAGTTTCTTAATTTAGTAAGACCATTACTTTACCCGTGATGTACAGGGCTCTGCTGAATTTGTATCCACATTAATATTGCAAAAACAAATAATTATATATTTAGTGTTGAACTTTTAACTGAACATACAGTAGACTTATCTTCAACAGACTGACCTTCCAAAGCTTTACTTTGTTATGTGAATTTAATGAAAGAAACCCAACCATAATAGAAATAACTGCATGAAGCATGTGATTAAACTTTTACAAAATGGCACCCTTTAACTGTTTACAGACATCTTCCTTTGCCAATGAAACCAACATATTACAGCTATCACTTCCCTTTCCATGGGGATACAAGGAACACTCGGATTCCAAAAAATGAATGAAATCAATTTAGAAGGAAAATAATTTGATCTCAATGAAAAGTCATGCTTCAGAGTGATAAATAAACACATTTTCTGCAGATGCACCTGTGAAATTGAGATATTTGGGTACGGTTTTCTAAAAATAATCATTATCTTTTGAATTAGATGCTTCTACCTTCAACATATCTATTTCTTCCAGCTTTTATGTGATTAGTTTTTTCTCTACATACAGCCTGCACAAATATTTTGTGCAATTCACATGTTTATCAACTCTGTTGAGAAATGGGAACTTAGTATTTAATTATTCATTAAGCATGTATTAACATATTGGTGCTAAAAGGGGTTATTGCAAAAAAATTGAATCATTTATCAGCTGTGTCAGTTTTCACATAATTTTACTTTTAACTTCAAACTCAACCTCCTGGACTCTGCTGTGTGATGCTGGAGCTGGATTTTGGAAATGCAAATTTTGAGAGTTGTCTTCTTATTTGGCTCTGATAACAGGGGAGTGAGAAAAGAACCATGAGGTTGTTGGATGAAGAAGGAACTGCCATGTTGTGCTCATTTCCTGTGGGGTCCTTGCATGCCTTTAAAAAAAAAGTTTATTTATTTATTTTGAGAGAGAGACAGAGAGCATGTGAGCAGTACAGGGACAAAGAGAGAGGAAGAGAGGGAATCCCAAGTAGGCTCCTTACTGTCCGCATGGAGCTTGATTCAGGGCTCGAACCCATGAACTGTGAGATCATTACCTGAGCCGAAATCAAGACTTGGATGCTTAACTCACTGAGCCACCCAGGAGCCCTGCCTTTTTCTATTTTAAAATTTCAGCTCTATTGAGCTTTATATAAGTGGCATATAAAATAGTAAGATATTTAAAGTGCACGTCATATATGTATACAATGTAAAAGGATCCCCCCTATTGAGTACATTTACACATCCATCACCTCACGTATTTTCCCTTCCCTCCCCCCTTTTTGGTGAGAATATTTAAATTCTCCTGTCTTAGCAAATTCCAATTATATAATAACACCGATAGTCACCATGTTCCACATGAGATCCTCAGATCTTCTCATAGCTGAAGGTTTGCTTCTTTTAGCATATTCCTCTTAGAGCTGAAGGTTTGCAACTGTAGGCTGATTTCTGTGTGCATCCCGCTAGCAGTGCCTCTTCAACCCATCTAGAGCAGGGCCATCCTGCAGCTGCAGGTCAACTGGTTTTTCAAACATTTGCAGAACCAGCTTCATCTGTCAGCCCTAAGGGTAGCACCTGCTTCCTTCAGTTGCTATTTCCTTGATACTTCAGGGTTCCTTTTGCATATCAAGTTACCTTAGGGTTTTCTTGTTATCTGTTCAATGACCCACTCAATGACATCCTTATACTTAGTTACAAATTCTTTATGTTAAATTCTTTCTGTTCAAATGAGTGGTATGGTTATCTCATGACTAGACCCTGACTGGCACAATAATTGTTCTAAGAAGTAGATTCTTTTTTCTTTATTATTATTAACTTCTTTTATTTTTTATTTTCTTAAATTTACATCCAAATTAGTTAGCATATAGTGCAAAAATGATTTCAGATGTAGATTCTTTAGTGCCCCTTACCCATTTGGCCCCTCCCCCCTCCCACAACCCCTCCAGGAACCCTCAGTTTGTTCTCCATATTTATGAGTCTCTTCTGTTTTGTCCCCTCCCTGTTTTTATATTATTTTTGTTTCCCTTCCCTTATGTTCATCTGTTATGTCTCTTAAAGTCCTCATATGAGTGAAGTCATATGATTTTTGTCTTTCTCTGACTGACTAATTTCACTTAACATAATACCCTCCAGTTCTATTCACATAGCTGCAAATGGCAAGATTTCATTCTTTTTGATTGCTGAGTAATACTCCGTTGTGTATATATATATATATATATATATATACCATATCTTCTTCATCCATTCATCCATCAATGGACATTTGGGCTCTTTCCATACTTTGGCTATTGTTGATAGTGCTGCTATAAACATGGGGGTGCATGTGTCCCTTCGAAACAGCACACTTGTATTCTGTGGATAAATGCCTAGTAGTGCAATTGCTGGGTCGTAGGGTAGTTCTATTTTTAGTTTTGTGAGGAACCTCCATACTGTTTTCCAGAGCGGCTGCACCAGCTTGCCTTCCCAACAACAAAGCAAGAGAGATCCTTTTTCTCCGCATCCTCGCCAACATCTGTTGTTGCCTGAGTTGTTAATGTTAGCCATTCTGACAGGTGTAAGGTGGTATCTCATTGTGGTTTTGATTTGTATTTCCCTGATGATGAGTGATGTTGAGCATTTTTTCATGTGTCTGGATGTCTTCTTTGGAGAAGTGTCTATTCATGTCTTTTGCCCATTTCTTCACTGGATTATTTGTTTTTTGGGTGTTGAGTTTGAGAAGTTCTTTATAGATTTTGGATACTAACCCTTTATCTGATATGTCATTTGCAAATATATTCTCCCATTCCATCAGTTGCCTTTTAGTTTTGCTGATTGTTTCCTTCTTTGTGCAGAAGCTTTTTATTTTGATGAGGTCCCAGTAGTTCATTTTTTATTTTGTTTCCCTTGTGTCCAGAGACGTGTTGAGTTAAGAAGTCGCTGTGGCCAAGATCAAAGAGGTTTTTGCCTGCTTTCTCCTTGAGGATTTTGATGGCTTCCTGTCTTACATGGAGGTCTTTCATCCATTTTGAGTTTATTTTTGTGTATGGTGTAAGAAAGTGGTCCAGGTTCATTCTTCTGCATGTTGCTGTCCAGTGTTCCCAGCACCACTTGCTGAAGAGACTGTCTTTATTCCACTGAATATTCTTTCCTGCTTTGTCAAAGATTAGTTGGCCATATGTTTGTGGGTCCATTTCTGGGTTCTCTATTCTGTTCCATTGATCTGAGTGTCTGTTCTTGTGCCAGTACCATACTGTCTTGATGATTACAGCTTTGTAGTGCAGCTTGAAGTCTGGGATTGTGATGCCTCCTGCTTTGGTTTTCTTTTTAAGATTGCTTTCACTATTCGGGGTCTTTTCTTGTTCCATACAAATTTTAGGATTATTTGTTCTAGCTCTGTGAAGATGCTGGTGTTATTTTGATAGGGGTTGCATTGAATATGTAGATTGCTTTGGGTAGTATTGACATTTTAACAATATTTGTTCTTCCTATCCAGGAACATGGAATCTTTTTCCTTTTTTTGTGTGTGTCTTCTTCAATTTCTGTCATAAGCTTTCTGTAGTTTCAGTGTATAGATTTTTCACCTCTTTGGTTAGATTTATTCCTAGGTATTTTATGGGTTTTGGTGCAACTGTAAATGGGATCAATTCCTTGATTTCTCTTTCTGTCACTTCATTGTTGGTGTATAGGAATGCAATCAATTTCTGTGCATTGATTTTATATCCTGCAACTTTGCTGAATTCATGAATCAATTCTAGTGGTTTTTTGGTGAAATCTTTTGGGTTTTCCATATTGAGTATCATGTCATCTGCGAAGAGTGAAAGTTTGACCTCCTCCTGGCCGATTTGGATGCCTTTTATTTCTTTGTGTTGTCTGATTGCAGAGACTAAGATTTCCAATTCTATGTGGAATAACAGTGGCAAGAGTGGACATGCCTGTCTTGTTCCTGACCTTAGGGGGAAAGCTCTCAGTTTTTCCCCATTGAGGATGATATTAGCGTTGGGTTGTTCATATATGGCTTTTATGATCTGAAGCTATGATCCTTCTATCCCTACTTTCTTGAGGGTGTTTATCAAGAAAGGATGCTGTATTTTGTCAAAAGCTTTCTCTATACATATTGAGAGGATCATATGGTCCTTGTCCTTTCTTTTATTGATGTGATGAATCCCGTTAATTGTTTTGTGGATATTGAACCAGCCCTGCATCCCAGGTATAAATCCCACTTGGTCATGGTGAATAATTTTTTTAATGTATTGTTGGATCCGGTTGGTTAATATCTTGTTGAGGAATTTTGCATCCACGTTCATCAGGGAAATTGGTTTATAGTTCTCCTTTTTAGTGGGGTCTCTGTCTGGTTTAAAATTTCTTGCAGGGATGGTTTAGTGGTCACAAATCCTTTAATTTTTGTTTGTCTGGGAAACTTTTTTCTCTCCTTCTATTTTGAATGACAGCCTTGCTGGATAAAGAATTCTTGGCTGCATATTTTTCTGATTCAGCACATTGAATATATCCTGCCACTCTTTTCTGGCCTGCCAAGTTTCTGTGGATAGGTCTGCTGCCAACCTGATCCGTCTTCCCTTATAGGTTAGGGACTTTTTTTCCCTTGCTGCTTTTCATGATTGTCTCCATGCTTGAGTATTTTGTGAATTTGACTATGATATGGCTTGTTGATGGTCATTTTTTGTTGAATCTAATGAGGTCTTCTGTGCTTCCTGGATTTTGATGTCTGTGTCTTTCCCCAGGTTAGGCAAGTTTTCCACTATGATTTGCTCACATTACCCTTCTACCCTTATTTCTCTCTCTTCCTCTTCTGGGACTCCTATGATTCTGATGTTGTTCCTTTTTAATGAGTTACTGATTTATCTAAATCTTAAATCGTTCTCTTTTGCCTTAATCTCTCTCTTTTTTTCTGCTTCATTATTCTCTATAAGTTTTTCCTCTATATCACTGATTCTCTGTTCTGCCTCATCCATCCTTGCCACTGCTGCATCCATCCGTGATTGCAGCTCAGTTATAGCATTTTTAATTTAATTCTGACTATTTTTTACTTCTTTTATCTCTGCGGAAAAGGATTTTAATCTATTTTCCACTCCAACTAGTATTCTTATTATCATGATTCTAAATTCTGGTTCAGACATCTTGCTTGTATCTGTGTTGGTTAAATCCCTGGCTGTCGTTTCTTCGTGCTCTTTCCTTTGGGGTGAATTCCTTTGTTTTGTCATTTTGAAGGGAGAAAAGGAATTAATGAGGTAGGAAGATTAAAATGAAAAAATTAAAATTAAAAAATATTAAAATTAAAAAATTAAACACACACATACACAAATCAAATAAATGATGCTAGATCCTAGGTGTGTTTTGGTCTGGGTGTTGAAAGTGGTTTGACAGATTAGAGAAAAAAAAGGTGGGGGGGAGGAAATCGTTTGAGAATTTGAAAAAATCAATACACTGAAGTAGACTAAAATGAGATGATGGGAGTAAAATAGAATTTGAAAACCTTTACACAAAGGTAAAGAATATAGTAGGAAAAAAATTAAAGAAAAATATTTTAATAAAAATTAAAAATAAAAAAGGATTTTTTCTCTTTCTGTAGTCAAGAAAAAGAAAAGAAATGAAAAAGAGAAAAATAGAAAAAAAAGAAATCGTTTGAAAATTTGAAAAAGTGAATACATTGTAGTAGACTAAAATAAAATGATGGAAGTAAAATAGAATTTGAAAAAATTTACATAAAAGCAAAAAATATAGTAAAAAATTAAAGAAAAATATTTTTAATATAAACTGAAAATAAAAATGAATTTTTTCCTTCTGTATTCAAGAAAAAATATAGTATAAAAGAGAAAAGAAAGAAAGAAAATTGAGTAGATGGACCTGCTAACAGATTGAAATAGGACTGAAATTACTTTGTTTTCTCCTAAAAGTCAGACTATGTAACACTGTATAGTCCATAATCTAAGTAGGCAGTGAGACTTGTGTTCTTAAAGAATGAGGTTGGCCCAGTTGGGCGGGGCTCAGTGTAACAGCTCCGTTCTCCACTATATGGCGCTGCTAGCCTACTGGGGTGGATTGTTACAGCACGTGTAGGTGTGTATGCACATGCGCGGGAGTGGTGAAAATGGCGTCACCCAGCTATCCAGTCTCTAGTATGAGAACTCTGTTCTCTCTGATCAGCAATCACACACCTGTCCTCTGTCTTCAGCTTTCATCCACTCGCTGCTTCTTCACTGTCCGTGACCAAGCCCCAAGCAGTACCTGTCTCCTGAGTTTTGTCTCAGATGCGGCTGTTTTCCCTGGCCCCTTACTTCTGAAGGACTGTGGCTTTGGCCCGTTCCGCCCCTCTGTGGGAGGGTCTCACTGAGCAATGGCCAAATGCCAGCTGCACCCAGGAATGCCTGCTGGACCCTGCTGCTGCCGGTGCTCCAAGACTGCGGCCAGGTGCCAACCTGCCCCAGAAAAAGTTTGCGAGATAGTGTAGCAGCAGCATTTCAGGGATTATGGAAAATCACAACACACATCTGGCACCAGGCTTCACCCTTAACAGCCTTGTTCCAGCATCAGTGAATGTGGCCGTTTTCTGCGGTGTGCTGGGACCAGGTGGCTTCAACAGTCTCCACCAAATATCCTTCCAGCAGTGGAACTGCTTTTCCCCGTGTGGCCTGAGGACTTCCCGGACCCCACTCTGTTCCTGAGGATTCACCCTTCCCACCAGAGCACCGCCAGGTATTGAGTTGTGGAGTTGCAGACTTTGCCCTCCCCTTGTTTACAGTCTTAATGGGATTTAAACCCTCTCCTTTCTCCTTTCTCCCTTTTTAGTTTAGTCCCTGCAGTTGTTTCCAATTTTCCACTTTCTCTCCAGCTGCTTTTGGGGAGGGATGCTTTTCCCGTATTCTCCCCCGCCCCCAGTCTCCGTCCTCTCTGCACCTGCAAAGGTGGCTCCCTACCCGCCATCGGCTTCTCTCTCCCCAAGTTCACGTCTCCATGCCACGTACCTACTGAATTCTGTGGTTCAGGTTGTGCAGATTGTTGTGTTAATCCTCCAATCAGTTTTCTAGGTGTGTAGGATGGTTTAGTGTTGATCTGGCTGTATTTCATGGATGCAAGACACACGAAAAACTTCAATGCTCTTCTGCCATCTTGGCTCCTCCTCCCTGTAAGAAGTAGATTCTAAAAGCAGTCCCTTGATAATGGGATGTGGTAAATGGTTTAGCTGCATTTTTGAACTTGAATGAATGTTGAGCCCCTTGCCAGCACAAAATGGATGCTATTAATTCATTGCATGTAGTGCATCACAATTAATCAAACAAATCCACCTGTGGTTAGTTGTAATATTATTCCTACTGAATAAATTATTTAGGGGGAGGAATGACTGCTTTACTTGACCATTATGGCTATAATGAGGACTAGAAGGTCTTTGATACAGGATGGATTCCTCTGAGTGAAGAGGAGCATTTATAAAAAGAAAACGACAAGTTCAGCCTTTAAGCTCAAAATTAACAAAACCAAACAAACAAAATAGAATTTCTCTGACAGCCCTATTTTTAATAGCAAATATTTCTTATTTTTAATATTACATGGCCAATATCGGTGGAAAATTAAATCTCCAATTTAATTGTGTGGTTGCAGAATTACAATGTCAATTGAATTCACAGTTTTTCCAAATTTTTCATGTGAACATGAAGGCATTGATTGGGCAGGAGTAGAGCCCTGAACCTGGGAATAGGACATCTGCTTGGGCTCAGATGAAGCTGAGGCTCTGGGACCCTGAGTCATATTGAGGTGTTTTGGTCTGTGGAAATAGCTTGTCTTCCATGTCTGAGAATAACATCCTTCCCTGTGTTTGAAAAGCTTCTAATGACTTCACCTAGGGTATTTGTCACACAAGGGGATGCCCCATCTCCTTAAGACACCTCCAGATGCCCTTGTTGCCTACACTCCCATTTAAAGTCAGATTTCACTGTGCCCCAGGGAAGATATCACAAATTTTGAAGTAGGGGGAAATAACATATATCAAGAAAATTGGCAGATTTATGTTGAAAGAAATGTGGCAAATATTTTTGGGAATAAATCCTCGAGCTTGTAGACCAACCAGGATAGAGTATAACACCAAACTGGGCCAACTTTATTTATGTGGTTTACTTACCAATGATTCCCAACTGAATGTGTTAACTCTTTCTGGCAGATTGATGCCATATTGACTTAGCTAAAGTGGACTACAGTTATCAGAATTCCTTTCCATGAATAGATGAGTGTGGGCCATATGACACGTGTTACCTGAGATTTGTAAAATGGATGTGGACTAGTAGCCATATTTTAATGCTAGGGAGCTTGGTGCAGATCCCTGGGTAGCACTGAAACTCGCTCACACTGGCATGGATCTGCTGGGTCACCTTGTGGCATGCGGCAGCAGCCTGGCTACAGCTTCTCTAATTTCACTTTCTCCTTCAGTTTTTCTGAATTCTGGACCAAGTGCCATAACAATGAGTGCCAGCTTTTTCTGCAGGCCATGGAGCAATGCTGGAAACTTGGAAGTGGTGACGGATTGTATTATTTTTGTATTGCTATTGTAACAAATTGCCACGAACTTAGTGGCTTAAAACAATACAAATTTGTTACCTTTTTTTTTCTTTTTTAGTAAGTGTTTTTATTTTTGAGAGAGAGCACACAAGCAGGGGAGGGACAGGGTGGGGGGACAGAGGATATGAAGCAGGCTCAGCACTAACAGTAGTGACCCCCATCCAGGGTTCAAACAAACTGGGAGAACATGAGCTGAGCCAAAGTTGGAAGCTGAACCCTGAGCCACCCAGGCGCCCCCAAATTTGTTATCTTAATAATAAGCTCTGTAGATTGGAATCTGGCCTAGTATTGGCTGGACTGCATTCTTTCCTAAGGACTCCAGAGAGAATCTATTTCCTTGCCCTGAAAGGTTATTGGCTTAGTTCATTTCCTATTTGTCATAGTACTGAAGACCTCACTTTTTTGTAGCTGCCTGCTGAGAGCCATTCCTAGATTGTAAAGTCTGCTCCCATTTCTTGGTTCTGGGGCTACCTCCTCCATGTCCAAAGCTACACACAGTGGGTCAATTTGCTCTTGTGCCTCACCCCTCCTGCCTTTCTTCCATTACATCTCCTTATCTTTTTTTTTTAATGTCTATTTACTTTTGAGAGAAAGAGAGAGAGAGTGAGTGAGGGACAGAGAGAAAGGGAGACACAGAATCAGAAGCAGGCTCCAGGCTCTGAGCTGTCAGCACAGAGTCCGACGCAGGGCTTGAACTCATGAACTGTGGGATCATGAACTGAGCTAAAGTCAGATGCTTAACCCACTGAAACACTCAGGCACCCTACATCTCCCTATCTTAATATCAGAAGATTAACATCATTGATTCTATCTACAAACCTAATTCTCTTTTGCTGTGTAATGTAACATAGTCACAGGTTCTGGGTGTTAGCATGCAGACATCTTTGGGGGTGTAATTTTTATGTCTCCTACATAAACCACCATGGGTTCCAGATCATTCTCATGGATTCCAATTTTTCTTCTGCTTTCCCTTATGTCAATGTTCACTTTTCATTTCCAACATTCTGCCCTATTGACCTCAGGCCCAGCACCAGTTTCAGAGAAGTAACCATCACATACAAACTGTTTAATTAGCTCCTACAATTGCACAAGGCCAAGGTTCTATAATAAATCTCATATTTCATATCACTTGTACTGGCTCTGTTTCTCTTATTGAAGTCTAAGTGATACACTCATGTATGTGGAAATGACTGTAGCCATTTATTTGGCTGGTTGACTAAACTTGAGGCTCAACATTGGCCTACGCCAAATTGCATGTAGACAAAGAAATTCAAAGGTTTAGGAGATGAGAATTTTGGAGTAGGTTCATTAACTGCAATCTGTACTTCCACTCCTCAATTCCATTTTATGAAAAGGTCCATAGGATGACCCTTTCTCTAAGACTTTGAGATGAGGGGACATCTGCACCCTTGAAAAGGTTTCTGGTGATTGTTGGCTAGATATAGTGGGGGTGCTGCCATTGAGATGGGTGGCTTGATTTTAATCTTATGGTAGCAGAGGTGAAAAGCTCTTAAAAGCTTGGGGTCTTGGGTGGCTCAGTTGCTTAAGTGTCCAACTTTGGCTCAGCTCATGATCTCATGGTTCGTGAGTTCAAGTCCCATGTCGGGCTCTGTGCTAACAGCTCAGAGCCTGGAGCCTGCTTCGGATTCTGTGTCTCCCTCTCTCTCTGCCCCTCCCTGCTCATGTTCTGTCTGTCTGTCTCTCTCTCCCAAAATAAATAAATAAATAAATAAACATTAAAAAAATTTTTTTAAGAAAGAAAACTTTTAAAAGCCAAAGATGAGGTGGATGTGTTCAAAATAAAGGGTAGCAGGGCTGTAGGGTAATCAAAATATTTTGACCTATAGGAACTAATTTGTCATAGTTTCCCTAGGAATGATATAAATGGATAGCTTCCTAAATATTTCTTCATATGTATAACAGAGAAGACTCCAGATCTAGTGACCAAAATCTGACTTAAGTCACTATAATGGTGAACTGTGATCTCTCACCCAGTTTTTAGACCTGAGTCAGTTTACAGACAGAGCTAAAGCTTTCTATTTGATGGGAAAGCTCCTCACTTGTGAGGAAGGACCTACAACAGTGCTACAAATATGCTATAAATCATCTTCCAAAGAACCTGTAGCTATTTTCTATAATGACTGTAAAAGAAAAAAAAAAATATATATATATATGACCATTATTTCAGGGTTGGTATATAGATATAGATATAGATATACAGATATGTAGACTTTATTAGGTAGTAAGCTGAGTTGCAGTTATGCTCCAAGTCTAATACATATTTATGTATACATATATATATATTCTCCAAATATATATATGCATACATATGTATATATATATGTATATATATATATATATATATATATATATATATTTAGAGTTTTAAGAAATTACCATTTATTTCAGGTTTGATATATATATACCATACCAGAATCTAGGAGCCCTGAAATAATGGTAATTTCTTAAAACTCCAAATTCCACCCTGGTCCATTAGGCACAATGAGGATTTATGGTGGTCAAGTAACTAAATTAAGGTCTTAGCCCAAGTGTGAACCACACTAGGCCCATAGGTCCACAAAATCACTTTGTGGTTATTTCCCTAGTTTTTGGATCTATAGTTGGAAAAGATATACTTGACAACTGGCAGAATTCTCACGTTAGCTCTATGACCTACAAAGTGTCAAATAGAACCTTGAACTTCCCCTCCATAACAAGATAGTAAATCAAAAACAATATCACAACCCTGGGGACAATGTAAAGATTAGTGCTACAACCTAAGACTCGAAAGATACAGTGTAGTGGTATCCATCATAACCTCATTTGCTTATTTGATTTAGGAAGAATGAAGATAAATCTTAGATAATGTCTGTGGATTACTGTAGACATTATTAGGTAGTAAGCTGAGTTGCAGTTATGCTCCAAGTCTAATGACTTGACTGGAGCAATCCGTACAGTTTCTGGCAGCTGATATCAAGCTACTGCTTAGGAAATGCACTTGCCTCCATACCGATGTGCAAGAACCTCAAGAGGCAGGTTTTGTTTTTATTTCTGTTTTTACTTGACATGTCCAACAGTATACCGTCACAGTCTTGTCTCAGGATTTTTTCAAGTGTGCTACTCTTAACCGTAAGGTAGTCTACAAGCATTTTGATCACCTTTCTCTTCCACGGAGTATCCCCCTGGCCCAGGATAGTGTTAAGGAGGAAGTAAAAAGTGCTTTAGATGCCTCAGTAAGACATATGCAACACAGATGACGAGAGAACAAGTAAGAAAATTAAGTAGCTCTCAACTTCAGTGAAGTTTGTGGGAGTCTAGGAGCCTGAAACATGTTGAGATATCCTCTTCAATATGAAAAATAATTTGTTGTACCTAGTACACCTTCCACTAAAAACGAGGCACAGTATTTGGTTGGATATATATTTTTTTTTTTTGAAATTTTGAGTATAGGGATGCCTGGGTAGCTCAGTCAGTTAAGCATCCGACTTTGACTCAGGTCATGATCTCGCGGTTTGTGGGTTCGAGCCCTGCGTCAGGCTCTGTGCTGACAGCTCAGAGTCTGGAGCCTGCTTCAGATTCTGTGTCTCCCCCTGTCTCTCTGCCCTTTCCATGCTCATGGTCTATCTCTCTCTGTCTCTCAATAATACATAAACATTCAGAAAAAATAAATAAATAAATAAATAAATAAAATAAAATTTTGAGTATATATGCACATAAACATATACTGTATTTAAGTGCTATTTTGACTAATCTACGAGGTAATTCATAACATTGACAGTTTTGAGTAGTGCAAGAGAAGCTGCTACATTAAGTTCAGACGAAAATGTAAGCTGTTCCACTTGGACCTTATATTTCAACATTTCTGAAATCTGGAGTGTCTGAAGAATGTCTGAGGAGTGTCTGAGGCAAATAAGGAGGCCGTATGGAACCTCTGGCAAGCACTGAAGGAGAATCACATTACAAACCTTTGGGTTTGGGGGCAAATCCAGGCTATTTTCTTCAGGTAACTCCTTTTGAGAAAGCGTATCTCCTGGCTTGTAAGGAGGACCTTGTGAGTCTGTACACACAATTAGAGGACATTAGTGACCCTGTGGCCTGAGCTTCTCATTATAAACTGGGTGTTTTTTTGGCCAGTATTAGCTGAGAAAAGCTTCTCCCTCAGAGATGTGAGTTTCAGCTCTATGGGGACCCCTCCTCTAGCACTTGTAAGTTTTAATAGTTCCAACCTCTTCTCTGTGTTCCTTCAGCCTTAGAAAAGGCAACTACTTTCTGAAGTTATTATCTCAGGATCCTCTTACAGTGTTTTTGTTTGTTTGATCCTTTTGGTAACATAATTAACAGTTTTTATCTAGTTAAAATTATTTATATTAAGTACCTCTTTAATGTTATATCTGTCTCTTGATTGACATATCAAAAAATAATTTGAAAAACTTGATTTAGAGTTACAACATGAAATAAATAGTAAAACCACAGTAAGCAATGCTATGTGTTCCATAGCAAAAACACTCAATCTCTACTTTCTATACATTTTTCACGATACCTAATGTATTTTTTACAGTTTCATTCTGCTCCCAACGTCCTTGAGCTAGGTCATTTTGTAGATATCACAAGCAGTGGCTAGTGCCCAACTGGCTGTTATACAATGTGACCAGCAGGGGCAGCAGTGCCCCACACTTTCTCCACTACCATTGAGATATAAACCAGTTCATCTTCCCACGTTGCTCATGATCCAGTGCATTTCATTTTATTGTTAAGTACCTCCCATGCTGATCTTGAGAGGAAAATATTCGTTTCCTGGGTCTGGGAAAGGTTAAAAAAATAGGAGCAGATTATCACTGGTAGTCTTCTGATTTACCACATGTAAAGTGGGAACTGTGATCACCATGTACATGTATTGTACACAACTACAGGAGGCCAAAATGGAGGTCACAGGTACAAAGAGCAGGTCTACCAAGCCATTTCCAGATTAATTTAATAAAATTATCATTAACAATACTTCATTAAAATTTTAAACGTTAGAATAGTTGCTAAACCAGATTAAACTCCAAGATAAAGAAATGAGCCAAGACCGTAGCAGATAAATTAGGGGGTACAATTAATACATATATATACACACACACATTCTCTCATTCTTATCTCTACCGATTCAATAATCTAGATAATTAGCAGAGATAAAAGAATGAAAATGGCAAAGGGATAACCTTAAAGTGACTCACTTTTACCCAAAAGAAACTAAGAAAAATCCAAATTGGCAAAGTTTGGCCTGAATTATCAAGGTTAAATTTTGTACCATAAGTGGAAATGGACTCTTGAGCATGACTATAAATCAGGAATAGAGAAAATAAGGAAGTTTCAAGTTTGGACACTTTATTTTTATGACTGTAAAATTTATTCCTAATACAAATTCTACAATGATTATGAGGCATCTGTAAATCTTTTCATATATGATCTTTTTTGTACTCATTTCTCCATCATTGTCTTAAGCTTGTATTTTCCAGGCTGACTGAAGTTCTGATATTTTCTAAGCCACATTGATATTTTTCCTTCCCCAAAGTATTTGTTTTTGCTATTCCCTCTACCTGGAATTCCTGGCATTTTGCACGGCCTTTTCTCATTTCTCAGGTATAATTTTTTTTTATTTTTTTTAACGTTTATTTTTGAGACAGAGAGAGACAGAGAATGAACAGGGGAGGGGCAGAGAGAGAGGGAGACACAGAATCTGAAACAGGCTCCAGGCTCTGAGCGGTCAGCACAGAGCCCGACGCGGGGCTCGAACTCACGGACCGTGAGATCATGACCTGAGCCGAAGTCGGACGCTTAACCGATTGAGCCACCCAGGCGCCCCTCTCAGGTATAATTTTTAACAGAACTTCCAGAGATAGGTTTTTATAATTATCTAAATTAGCCCGTAGGCCATTTTTTCTTTATAAATAATTCCCTGTTACTTACTCTATGTTCTTCATCTTAATCTGTAATTAGTTTGTTTATCCAGTTGTTCACTGCTTTATTGTCTTTCTACCATTTGAATGTAAGCTCTGTGGAGGGGAGGAAGGTTGCAGGAACCATGGTGTTTTTTTGCTTTTTGTTTTGTTTTTGTTTTTGTTTTTTGCATTGCTAGATCTCTTGTGCAGACTAAAAGCTCAGCACAGAGCAAGTTCTAAATAAATATTAATTTCTTGCATAAGTGAAAGAATAAATGCACTCTAAGAAATCATTAAAAGAGCCAATTTCTTCTTTTTTTCTTCTTCTTCAGCAAAAACTATAAGAGAAATTTCAGCCCAATAAAGAAAGAACTTTCTGATCCTATCAAAATGTGTATATCTAAACCAGACAAATTTCCTAGTAGCTCCAATTGTGTATCTCCCATAGGGGCCTCAAAATCAAGAATGTACTCATTATCATGTCTTCAAACCTGTTTCTCTATTTCAAGTCATGCTGGAAAGCATCATTCAAACATGGCTAAGTCTGACGAATTCTTCCTTATTAATCTGTTGTATTTGTCTATTTCCTCTTCATTCTTATTATTCCTTATTTATTTCAGTTTCTCCTATCCTGCAGTGCATTCTTAATTAGTTTTCTGCTTCCAGCTTTATTCCTTTTCTGATTATTACCCACAATAGCCTTTAAGACAAATCTTTCTAAAGCACAATGCTGATGAACTTAAAACTCTGTTCACTATTTCCCAGAAGAACACAGTTCAAATTCCTTAGCCTGGTATAAAGAACCACCACAATTTGATCTTTGCTCACCTCTCTGGCTTCAATTCTCAATGCTTCCATCTCTCTCTATCCTTAAACTTATGTTTTTGTCTACAGAACTACTTGTAGTTCTCTGATCTTGCTGTGCTCTTTTATGTTTGTATCTTTACTTGTCCTCTTCCCTGTGCCAAAAATACTTCTTCTCTGCCTGGTGAGAACATCCATTTGTCTTTCAAGATTTGACTCAAACAGTAAGACTTTACAAAGCTTTGACCTTGCATGAAGAAATTGGCTACAGTTAAATATGGAATGTGCTGTTTTCTGAGACATTATGTTATTGGTGTTGTTAAAAATTAATGTTTAAAGAACTTAAGAGATAATTGAGCGAATTGGTAATTTAAGTCCATTAATGTCCTTAGATTCTGGGAAACTGGACATCAGCAAATAATCTCAGAATCACAATTAAAATAAAATGAGAAAATGTATGGGTTGGACCTGCAGAAAATCTCTTTTAAATGCTTTAGTATGTTTGACAACACTAATATATAATATATGTATGACCACCTTATTGCTCAATTCTGTAAAAAATTAAAGCAAAATAAACTTCAATAAAACATAGAAGTAATATAAACTTGAAATAAAAGAAAATGTCCACGTGCCAGAAAAAATAATGAAGGTATCTTTATAAATACATCATGATATAATAATGAAGGGTATCAGCCACAGATATGAGCCCCTTGGGGATTGGTTACTGGGGATGTTAGCAACTTTTGGGGAATAACAGGTGGAGTCTTGAATCCAAGAAAGGTAGAGAGCTGGAGTTAAGCCTCCTGCACAAAACCAAAAACTGTCAGACCATGAAAATGGAACTAGAAAAGTTTTTCCACTTCCTAGGAATTCAACAATAAAAGTACCCATCTGAGACTGAGGGTAAGAAAAAAATGGTACCTACGAGAAACCAAAGGGAAGCACTCTGCAAAGTTTAGGAATTTGGGATGACATTACCTTAATTGTGTGGAGTCCCCCCAAAAGAAATTAATGCAGGTATATTTTAAAATAAATTAAATAAATACAATATATAAGAAATTAATATAAAATATGAAACCACCAGGACCCAGGTAAAAGAAAATTTGAAACCAATTTCTAGAGGTATTTACAGGGTGTGAGACTCCCACATATTTCTGAGAAAGAGGAGAGAGCGTGTGTGCAAGAAAGTGCTCACAATAAAAACATATAAACTGCAAGAAGACATTAAATACTGAGGAATAATTAATATTTAATAAACAATAAATATAGTTCCCCAAGAACTAGAGCTAATAGAATAATCTGAAAAAGATTATAAAATAAATATGTCTTAATGATGATCAAGGTAAAAAAGAAATAGAACACATGATAAAATAGGTCTGCATTAAAAATGAACAGACAGGGGACACCTTGGCAGCTCAGTCGAACATCAAACTCTTGATTTCAGCTCCAGTCAGGATTCCAGGGTTGTGGGATCAAGCCCCACATCAAGCTCCATGCTGCGCATGGAACCTCCTTGGGATTCTCTCTCTCTCTCTCTCTCTCTCTCTCATCTCTATCTATCTCTATCTCTCCCTCCCTCTCTCCCTGCCTGTTCCCCCCCCACACACACACATTCTCTCTCTCTTTCTCTCTCTCTCTCCCTCTAAAATAAAGTTTAAAAAAAGAAGAACAGGCATATTTGAGTAGATTCAAATTTAACATTAAGAAAAAATTTTAGGATGGGGTGCCTGAGTGGCTCAGTTGGTTTTGTCTGACTCTTGATATCAGCTTAGGTCAGGATCTCATGGTTCATGTGTTCAGGCCCCACTTCAGGCTCTCTGCTGTCAGCATAGAGCCCACTTTAGATCCTTTGTTCCCCTCTCTCTCTGTCCCTCTCCCACGGGTTCTCTCTTTCTCTCTGTCTCTCCATCTCTCTCAAAAATAAAATAAATAAACTGTAGAAAAAAAGAAAAAATTTAAGGTACATAGTCATTAAAATTAAAAATTTATCAGATGAGTAATGAAGTAAATCAGACATAGTCAAAGAGAGAATCAGTGAACTAGCAGATAGGTCTTAGGATATTACACAGAATAAATAGTGCATAGAAACAAAAGATGTATTTATTTATGCTTGAGAAGAACTCGATAAGGGTCAATAATATAGGGGAAAGCAGTATTCAAAGAGATAATGGGTAAACATTATCCAGAGCTGGAAAAATAAATCAAAGAGAAAAGGTAAATAACCTATAGAGAAGTGTCATTTTGGCTGGTAACAGACTTTACATCAAAGAAGATCATGTAATCATATCTTTCAGTTCAGAGGGACAGTAATTTTCAATTAGGGATTTAAGCCCAGAGAAATTATCACTCAATAATGAAGGTAAAATAAAGACATTTTTAGATAAGCATGAAGAATATGTATCACTCATAGACAGACCTCACTAAAACAACAACGAAACAAACAAACACTTAGAAATATATTTCACAACAAGAAAGATCTCAGGAAAAAGAGTAGAATGCAGATGCAATAAGCATAAGTCAAATATGCATGCTAAAGATGTAATGTAACCATTTAAAAATAGACCTCAAATGTTTTAATTTCTCTAATGCTTCCTAGACATTTCTACAGGCAGGATGGAATGCGTGAAACAGCAGAAATATATCTGGGCTGAATTACTAGCCGTGGGACTTTACATATGCTATTATTTTTTCTGCAAAATGAGAAAATCATGCTAGATTTTGAATTAGTTGTCATAAGGTCTTTGTTTGCAGTGATTTTATTGTCTATGATAACTGAAATTATTAAACAAGAGCTTACACTTGGGGAAAAAAGAATACTTTAAAATCATAGAAACTAGGAATTGTACAGGATCCTAAAGGTTATCTACTTCAAACTATAGTTGAGTTTTTAATTTCTTCAGTAGTGGAACATGCATAGTAACCTTGAATTACTTTACTTGCCACAGCCCATACTTTAATTCTATTCTTAACATACTTCTAATTTTTAGTTCTTAGAGAAACTTTGGGGAGGAGGGGAATCACTGTGAGGCCTTTATTTAAGTAAAAGAAATAGATTTCCTTCTGAAAGTTAAATGAGGAAATCTTCTGCAAGTGGGTCAGGGTATAGGTTGGGAAAGTCACTTTAGGAATACAATACATAGCTATAAATAGATCTCACATTTATGAGACTTTATTATAACCAAATTGAATCTATTAATATTGTTAAAAGTATTTTTAATATTGTTAAAAAATTTTTTAAAATTATTTGTGATGGAAGAGAACTTTCTACACTCAAAGAGTATCTACCCTAGAGAAAGGAAAATCCCCCAAACACACACTGTTTCTAAGCTCCAGTGCCTTCTGACAAAATCTACAGACTTCCAGAAGGTAATAGTGCTGCAGTATGAGAGGTAAAACCTTAATTCTCTGATTCCAAGAGAAGAAGATTGAGGACATTGGAGGTTTTTTTTTTTTTAATTTCAAGTTTTTATTTAAATTCTAATTAGTTAACATATAGGGTAAAATTGGTTTCAGGTGTAGAATTTAGTAATTCATCATTTACATATAACACCCAGTGCTCATCCCAACAGGTGTCCTCCTTAATACCCATCACCCATTTAGCCCATCCCCCATTCACCTCCCTCCATCAACCCTCAGTTTGTTCTCTATAATTAAGAGTCTCTTGTGGTTTCCTTCCCTCTCTTTCTCTCTTTTTTCCCTTCCCTTATGTTCATCTTTTTTGTTTGTTAAATTCCACATATGAGTGAAATCATATGGTATTTGTCTTTCTCTGACTGACTTATTTCATGTAGCATAATACACTCTAGCTCCATCCATGTCATTGCAAATGATCAAGACTTCATTCTTTTAGATGGTTGAGAAATATTCCACTCTTTCTCTCTCTCTGTCTACACACACACACACACACACACACATACACACACACACATAGTAGAATATTACTTTATCCATATCCATTCATCAGGCAGGTGAGTTTTAACAGTGACAAGGGATTTAGAAAAGCTTGGGCATATGGGAAGCTATAAAAGTCAGTTAGGAGCCATGGTAGGTAAATAGCATATTTTTTGTGCAAAGACTTGGTTCAAAAGATGGGCTCTCTTACGTGTGGAAGGAGAGATCCCAATGGCTCTATGTAAGCTTCACTTATCCGTACATTTTCAAACATTAATCATACTCTGAGACAATTGCTTCTTATCTTCATTTAACAAATTTGGATCTTTTCTGATTCTTCTCACAAGCTATAATAAGAATGAATCATTTTATTTTTTATTTTTTATTTTTTTTCAATATATGAAATTTATTGTCAAATTGGTTTCCATACAACACCCAATGCTCATCCCCAAAGGTGCCCTCCTCTATACCCATCACCCACCCTCCCCTCCCTCCCACTCCCCATCAATCCTCAGTCTGTTCTCCGTTTTTAAGAGTCTCTTATGCTTTGGCTTTCTCCCACTCTAACCTCTTTTTTTTTTTCCTTCCCCTCCCCCATGGGTTTCTTTTAAGTTTCTCAGAATCCACCTAAGAGTGAAAACATATGATATCTGTCTTTCTCTGTGTGGCTTATTTCACTTAGCATAACACTCTCCAGTTCCATCCACGTTGCTGCAAAGGGCCATATTTCATTCTTTCTCATTGCCACGTAGTACTCCATTGTGTATATAAACCACAATTTCTTTATCCATTCATCAGTTGATGGACATTTAGGCTCTTTCCATAATTTGGCTATTGTTGAGAGTGCTGCTATAAACATTGGGGTACAAGTGCCCCTATACATCAGTACTCCTGTATCCCTTGGGTCAATTCCTAGCAGTGCTATTGCTGGGTCATAGGGTAGGTCTATTTTTAATTTTTTGAGGAACCTCCACACTGTTTTCCAGAGTGGCTGCACCAATTTGCATTCCCACCAACAGTGCAAGAGGGTTCTTGTTTCTTCACATCCTCTCTAGCTCTATAGTCTCCTGATTTGTTCATTTTGGCCACTCTGACTGGCGTGAGGTGATATCTGAGTGTGGTTTTGATTTGTATTTCCCTCATGAGGAGTGACATTGAGCATCTTTTCATGTGCCTGTTGGCCATCCGGATGTCTTGTTTAGAGAAGTGTCTATTCATGTTTTCTGCCCATTTCTTCACTGGGTTATTTGTTTTTCGGGTGTGGAGTTTGGTGAGCTCTTTACAGATTTTGGATACTAGCCCTTTGTCCGATATGTCATTTGCAAATATCTTTTCCCATTCCGTTGGTTGCCTTTTAGTTTTGTTGGTTGTTTCCTTTGCTGTGCAGAAGCTTTTTATCTTCATAAGGTCCCAGTAGTTCATTTTTGCTTTTAATTCCCTTGCCTTTGGGGATGTGTCAAGTAAGAGATTGCTACGGCTGAGATCAGAGAGGCCTTTTCCTGCTTTCTCCTCTAGGGTTTTGATGGTTTCCTGTCTCACATGCAGGTCCTTTATCCATTTTGAGTTTATTTTTGTGAATGGTGTGAGAAAGTGGTCTAGTTTCAACCTTCTGCGTGTTGCTGTCCAGTTCTCCCAGCACCATTTGTTAAAGAGACTGTCTTTTTTCCATTGGATGTTCTTTCCTGCTTTGTCAAAGATGAGTTGGCCATACGTTTGTGGGTCTAGTTCTGGGGTTTCTATTCTATTCCATTGGTCTATGTGTCTTTGTGCCAATACCATGCTGTCTTGATGATGACAGCTTTGTAGTAGAGGCTAAAGTCTGGGATTGTGATGCCTCCTGCTTTGGTCTTATTCAAAATTACTTTGGTTATTCGGGGCCTTTTGTGGTTCCATAGGAATTTTAGGATTGCTTGTTCTAGTTTCAAGAAGAATGCTGGTGCAATTTTGATTGGGATTGCATTGAATATATAGATAGCTTTGGGTAGTATTGACATTTTAACAATATTTATTCTTCCAATCCATGAGCATGGAATATTTTTCGATTTCTTTATATCTTCTTCAATTTCCTTCATAAGCTTTCTATAGTTTTCAGCATACAGATCCTTTACATCTTTGGTTAGATTTATCCCTAGGTATTTTATGCTTCTTGGTGCAATTGTGAATGGGATCAGTTTCTTTATTTGTCTTTCTGTTACTTCATTGTTAGTGTATAAGAATGCAACTGATTTCTGTACATTGATTTTGTGTCCTGCAACTTTGCTGAATTCATGTATCAGTTCTAGCAGACTTTTGGTGGAGTCTTTCGGATTTTCCATGTATAATATCATGTCATCTGCAAAAAGTGAAAGCTTGACTTCATCTTTGCCAATTTTGATGCCTTTGATTTCCTTTTGTTGTCTGATTGCCGATGCTAGAACTTCCAACACTATGTTAAACAACAGCTGTGAGAGTGGACATCCCTGTCATGTTCCTGATCTCAGGGAAAAAGCTCTCAGTTTTTCCCCATTGAGGATGATGTTAGCTGTGGGCTTTTCATAAATGGCTTTTATGATGTTTAAGTATGTTCCTTCTATCCTGACTTTCTGAAGGGCTTTTATTAAAAAAGTGTGCTGAATTTTGTCAAACGCCTTGTCTGCATCAATTGACAGGATCATATGGTTCTTATCTTTTCTTTTATTAATGTGATGTATCACATTGATTGGTTTGCAAATGTTGAACCAGCCCTGCGTCCCAGGAATGAATCCCACTTGATCATGGTGAATAATTCTTTTTATATGCTGTTGAATTCGATTTGCTAGTATCTTATTGAGAATTTTTGCATCCATATTCATCAGGGATATTGGCCTGTAGTTCTCTTGTTTTACTGGGTCTCTGTCTGGTTTAGGAATCAAAGTAATACTGGCTTCATAGAATGAATCTGGAGGTTTCCTTCCCTTTCTATTTCTTGGAATAGCTTGAGAAGGATAGGTATTATCTCTGCTTTAAACGTCTGGTAGAACTCCCCTGGGAAGCCATCTGGTCCTGGACTCTTATTTGGTGGGAGATTTTTGATAACCGATTCAATTTCTTCGCTGGTTATGGGTCTGTTCAAGCTTTCTATTTCCTCCTGGTGGAGTTTTGGAAGAGTGTGGGTGTTTAGGAATTTGTCCATTTCTTGCAGGTTGTCCAGTTTGGTGACATATAATTTTTCATAGTATTCCCTGATAATTGCTTGTATCTCTGAGGGATTGGTTGTAATAATTCCATTCTCATTCATGATTTTATCTATTTGGGTCATCTCCCTCTTCTTTTTGAGAAGCCTGGCTAGAGGTTTGTCAATTTTGTTTATTTTTTCAAAAAACCAACTCTTGTTTCATTGATCTGCTCTACAGTTGTTTTAGATTCTATATTGTTTATTTCTGCTCTGATCTTTATTATTTCTCTTCTTCTGCTGGGTTTAGGCTGCCTTTGCTGTTCTGCTTCTATTTCCTTTAGGTGTGCTGTTAGATTTTGTATTTGGGATTTTTCTTGTTTCTTGAGATAGGCCTGGATTGCAATGTATTTTCCTCTCAGGACTGCCTTCGCTGCATCCCAAAGCGTTTGGATGGTTGTATTTTCATTTTCGTTTGTTTCCATATGTTTTTTAATTTCTTCTCTAATTGCCTGGTTGACCCACTCATTCTTTAATAGGGTATTCTTTAACCTCCATGTTTTTGGAGGTTTTCCAGACTTTTTCCTGTGGTTGATTTCAAGCTTCATAACATTGTGGTCTGAAAGTATGCATGGTATGATTTCAACTCTTGTATACTTATGAAGGGCTGTTTTTTGAACCTTTATGTGATCTATCTCGGAGAATGTTCCATATGCACATGAGAAGAAAGTATATTCTGTTGCTTTGGGATGCAGAGTTCTAAATATATCTGTCAAGTCCATCTGATCCAATGTATCATTCAGGGCCCTTGTTTCTTTATTGACCGTGTGTCTAGATGATCTATCCATTTCTGTAAGTGGAGTGTTAAAGTCCCCTGCAATTACCACATTCTTATCAATAAGGTTGCTTATGTTTATGAGTAATTGTTTTATATATTTGGGGGCTCCCGTATTCGGTGCTTAGACATTTATAATTGTTAGCTCTTCCTGATGGATAGACCCTGTAATTATTATATAATGCCTTTCTTCATCTCTTGTTACAGCCTTTAATTTAAAGTCTAGTTTTTCTGATATAAGTATGGCTACTCCAGCTTTCTCTTGACTTCCAGGAGCATGATAAATAGTTCTCCATCCCCTCACTCTCAATCTAAAGGTGTCCTCAGGTCTAAAATGAGTCTCTCGTAGACAGCAAATAGATGGGTCTTGTTTTTTTATCCATTCTGATACCCTATGTCTTTTGGTTGGCGCATTTAGTCCATTTACATTCAGTGTTATTATAGAAAGATATGGGTTTAGTGTCATTGTGATGTCT
Source organism: Panthera uncia (assembly GCF_023721935.1). Lineage (NCBI taxonomy): Eukaryota > Metazoa > Chordata > Mammalia > Carnivora > Felidae > Panthera > Panthera uncia. Next base: position 81,476 of record NW_026058580.1, read on the forward strand.
GTATGTTTCATGCTTGTAGCGATGTCTCTGGTACTTTGTCTCACAGGATCCCCCTTAGGATCTCTTGTAGGGCTGGTTTCGTGGTGACGAATTCCTTCAGTTTTTGTTTGTTTGGGAAGACCTTTATCTCTCCTTGTATTCTAAACGACAGACTTGCTGGATAAAGGATTCTCAGCTGCATATTTTTTTTTCTGTTCATCACATTGAAGATCTCCTGCCATTCCTTTCTGGCCTGCCAAGTTTCAGTAGAGAGATCAGTCACGAGTCTTATAGGTCTCCCTTTATATGTTAGGGCACGTTTATCCCTTGCTGCTTTCAGTATTTTCTCTTTATCCTTGTATTTTGCCAGTTTCACTATGATATGTCGTGCAGAAGATCGATTCAAGTTACGTCTGAAGGGAGTTCTCTGTGCCTCTTGGATTTCAATGCCTTTTTCCTTCCCCAGATCAGGGAAGTTCTCAACTATTATTTCTTCAAGTACCCCTTCAGCACCTTTCCCTCTCTCTTCCTCCTCTGGGATACCAATTATGCGTAGATTATTTCTCTTTAGTGCATCACTTAGTTCTCTAATTTTCCCCTCATACTCCTGGATTTTTTTTATCTCTCTTTTTCTCAGCTTCCTCTTTTTCCATAATTTTATCTTCTAGTTCACCTATTCTCTCCTCTGCCTCTTCAATCCGAGCCGTGGTCGTTTCCATTTTATTTGGAGCTCGTTTATAGAATTTTTTAGCTCCTCCTGACTATTCCTTAGTCCCTTGATCTGTAGCAATAGATTCTCTGCTGTCCTCTATACTGTTTTCAAGCCCAGCAATTAATTTTATGACTATTATTCTAAATTCACTTTCTGTTATATTGTTTAAATCCTTTTTGATCAGTTTGTCAGCTGTTGTTATTTCCTGGAGATTCTTTTGAGGGGAATCTTCCGTTTGGTCATTTTGGATAGTCCCTGGAGTGGTGCGGACCTGGGGTACTTCCCCTGTGCTGTGGTGTATAACTGGAGTTGGTGGGCAGGGCCGCAGTCAGACCTGATGTCTGCCCCCAGCCCACCGCTGGGGCCACAGTCAGACTGGTGTGTACCTTCTCTTTCCCTCTCTTAGGGGCGGGATTCACTGTGGGGTGGTGTGGCCTGTCTGGGCTACTTGCACACTTCCAGGCTTGTGGTGCTGGGGATCTGGCGTATTAGCTGGGTTGGATAGACAAGCTGCACGGGGGCGGGAGGGGTAGGCTTAGCTCGCTTCTCCTTCGGTGATCCTCTTCGGGAGGGGCCCTGCAGCACCAGGAGGGAGTCAGACCCGCCGGAGGGATGGATCCGCAGAAGCACAGCATTAGGTGTTTGCGCAGTGCAAGCAAGTTCCCTGGCAGGAACCGGTTCCCTTTGGGATTTTGGCTGGGGGGTGGGCGAGGGAGATGGCGCTGGCGAGCTCCTTTGTTCCCTGCCAAACTGAGCTCTGTTGTCCGGAGCTCAGCAACTCTCCCTCCCTTTGTCCTCCACCCTTCCCGCTCTCGGAGCAGAGCTGTTAACTTATAACCTTCCAGATGTTACGTCCCGCTTGCTGTCGGAACACACTCTGTCCGGCCCCTCCGCTTTTGCCAGCCAGACTCGGGGGCTCTGCTTGGCCAGCGGGCCGCCCCTCCGCCCCAGCTCCCTCCCGCCAGTCTGTGTAGCGGGCACCGCCTCGCTGCCCTTCCTACCCTCTTCCGTGGGCCTCTCGTCTGTGCTTGGCTCCGGAGACTCCATTCCGCTAGTCTTCTGGCAGTTTTCTGGGTTATTTAGGCAGGTTTAGGTGGAATCTAAGTGACCAGCAGCACGCGGTGAGCCCAGCGTCCTCCTACGCTGCCATCTTCCGAGAATCAGAATGAATCATTTTAATAGAACTGTTGTTTGTCCCATGGTTTCACATAGACATTTGATCAGATTTGTGTTAGCATTGCCCCCAAATACAAAACCAATTGGCTGTGTTTTAGATCATAATTTTTTTCATCTATTATTTTCCTCTGGCAATGGAAATTTTTTTCTAATTTCTCATGTATTTTGAATTGAATTGATTCTCACTCACAGCTAAAGTTGTAAAAGGAAATTAAGGATCTTCTAAGATCTTTTCCCAGCCAGAAGGATGGTGGCTTGTACACTATGAAAGGAATTTATATAACGACATATAGAGTCATTTAGGAGCAAACTAGAGTAAAGAAATAAACAATCAACATACAGAAAAACACAAAGAAACAGTGATTTATTTTCCCCCAAATTATTCCACATAAAGATCTATACACTGGTTTGAATCTGGATTTGGCTTGTCATGGGATGACAAATTTTAACTTGTTCTTGATTGAATCAATGATCTAAAATATCTAAGTAAAAGACTTTTGTGTATTTGCGAAAGAAATAAACCTTGAAAGTTTGTTGTGAACTTGGTAAAATCCTGGTAGTTTGGTTCAGCATTTAACCAGAGTGACCACAGGCTGCCTAAAATATGTGTAGCCTCGGGGCGCCTGGGTGGCGCAGTCGGTTAAGCGTCCGACTTCAGCCAGGTCACGATCTCGCGGTCCGTGAGTTCGAGCCCCGCGTCAGGCTCTGGGCTGATGGCTCGGAGCCTGGAGCCTGTTTCCGATTCTGTGTCTCCCTCTCTCTCTGCCCCTCCCCAGTTCATGCTCTGTCTCTCTCTGTCCCAAAAATAAATTAAAAATGTTGAAAAAAAAATTAAAAAAAAAAAAATATGTGTAGCCTCTTCCGTCTAATCTGGTTTTCATACTTGAGAATACTGGTGGTTTGGAATTTCAAAGTTCTTTTACCCACCCTTGTCTGCATATGAACAATGAAAAGTGTCTATTTATCAGTACTTTGGATTCCGTTCCACTAATTTTCTTAAGTTTGCCAAAATTAAGTTTTCCACATCCAGCCAATTTTCCAGAGTGAGATCGTCAACCTGCATCTAATTATGATATTAGTCGGCCTCTGATGCAGCCTCTCCTGCTTAACTTACAGCTCTAGAAGAATGTAGAGCTAAGGAAAGGCTGTTAGTCCCCTTCTCCTCTACTGTATTATAACAAATGGAACTCAACTTCAGAGAGTCAAGAGAACTTTAGTTACACTTATTGTAACCACTAGGAACATTTAACATCAGCAAAATGAAATGCAGTTTCGTTGTCAATACTATTAAAATGATTATCAGTTTCTAGCTGACAAAATAGGCAGCAATATAAAATAAGGAAAATATGTCATTCCTGTCCTCATGTACTTACATAATATGGAAAAGATTGGTAGCAAACATTTTGGAGATTATTTTATATTTGGGGGAAGTCTTTTTGGAAACTTTGGAAACTGTGACCAATATTGAAAAGAATTTTAAATGTCATTATTTGCAGAACTTCACATAAAAGTGTCATTGTTCTTTGGAAAAGGTACATGAGAAGTGCATTTCTTTGATGTTTTCCCCCCGATCTTCTTTCTTCTTAAATCTTAGGCCTTTATGGGAGCCCTTTAGTCATAGCATCGTTTTTCAACCACTGGATAAAGTGATATCCAGTCAAGAGTTTGGGTGGTGGATTCTTTTTCCTAAGACATGATATAAAAATGTATGGAGAATGATATCGATTTTATTTTTGCAGGTGAAGGGAGTTTTTTTGCCAGTTGAAAAATGATGCCATGACTAATATGACTTCATTTGGTCCCCCACAAAGTTGGCTCTTCTACAAACTTAGGAAGAGACAGCTGTGAGAGAAGAAAAATCTTTCCAACCATTAATATTAAGCCTATTTTCACCTGTGAAAATTATCCACAATTAAAAGGGTTGGGAAAGAGTATGGAGGACTGGTAATGTCTGAGCGCCTCACACTGTGGTAAGAGCTGAGGACTCTATAAATTGAACATGAATGCAAAGGATTCATTGATTTGTTTTTAAGCATTTTTGTGTACTGATACCAACAGCTGACAGGGGACTCTAGAGGCATCTGCTTCAGCAAACCAGTCTCAACAAACAGAAAAGTCAATGATATATCATAAGATGCTCCATGGGTCTCTACTCAGGCAGCATTTATTAGGCTGAGCTTTTTGTCCTGACTCTTTAATTTATATAAATGAATACTTTTATGCTTCTTCTACCATCAACACTAGTTATATCTAAATAAGGAATTTAACTGTGATGTAGGGGTAGGGACAGGGAACTTCTGCCCATAAGCTAATCGTTGGGGCTTCTCAGGATGCATAAAACCTAGGCTAGGACATGTACTTAAATCCTGACATTAGATGATACCCTTCTGGCAGGCACAGCTCCCCCTACTTTCAGTTATTGTAGCTTTCTCAAGATGCTGGGAATTTCTTTATTTTGAAGAGTCTTTCAGTGTGTCTTTTATTAATTTACTGTGGTCCTTGGACTTGAGCTGAGACCTCTATCCCATTTGAGCTAGCACCTCAAAAGAGGGTGGGCTGGGGATTGAGACTCCAACCTGGCCACTTAGCAGCTCTGGTAAAAGGTTTGATGAGGAAGAAGGATGTAATTAATGACCAAAACAAGGCTTGGGAATCCACAAAGGACCTCCATTAGTCATGCCCCCCTACCCCAATCACCATGGATGAGCGACAGTTGGCTGGAGTCACATCACTTCCTGGGGTCTGAGTGGAACAGAGCATCAGGGGTCAGAGGGGCCATGGAAGTGCTTTCTCATGCCTATCAAATCTCTTTAATGATCTAGGTCCACCCCCTAGCTATTTCAGAACAGGAATGTCATCCTATGCATATTTTCTACAAGAGGTATGAGTGCTAAAATTTCACCTTTTCCTTCATAGTAAAGTTCGCCTAGTCTCAGGACAGGTCTGGTCTTGCTGTTCCTTCCTGATCAGCAGGCAGCTTGTGTTTCCCACCTAATTTAAAGCATTTTTGTCACTGTATTTTGCCCCAGGAGGAGAGTAATTCTGACAGGAGAATAGATGCGTCGGAGCGGAGAATGCCATGGAGGCAAGCTCTGCTGGGGGGGGGGGTGGTGGTCAGGAGTGTGTGTTCTGAAGGACAACATGTACAGAATGCAAGGAGACAAGAGAGAATGAGGGGTCCTGGGAGTGAAAGCAGTGGTGACGATGACTTAAGGCAGGCTTATTCTGAAAGTTGCAACATCATTCTCTTTGAATGGCTCCAGCATGGTACAATAGTCCCCCCTTATCTGCGGTTTTGCTTTTTGTGGGTTCAGTTAGCCGTGGTCAACTGTAGTCCAAAAGCAGATGATTCTCCTCTGACATAAGGTCAGAAGGTCGATAGTGGCCTAACATGATATCACAGTGCCTACATCATTCACCTCATTGCACTTCATTTGTAGGCATTTTATCATCTCATATTATCACAAGAAGAAGGGTAAGTACAGTACAATAAGATGATTTGAGAGACCACATTCACATAACTTTTTAAATAGAATATCATTATAGTTGTTCTATTTTTTTATTAGTTACTGTTGTTAATCTCTTATTGTGCCTATTTTATAAAATAAACGTTGCCATAAGTATGTATGTATAGGAAAAAGTATAGTAGGCATAGATACTATCCATGGTTTCAAGCATCCATTGGGGGTCTTGGAACATATCCCTGCAGATAAGGGGGGACAACTCTAATTGCAAATGAATACTAAAAACTCCAAACTACAGCTAATTTGTCTGTACTGGCAGGATTGAATCCAAAGTGGGCCTGTCCTGGAAAGTCGGTTAAGCAGATCATGTCAATTCTCTTTCCAGAGAACCACCACACCCGCTTGGATTTCCAAAGGCCACAGAAAGATCTTGATGCTCAGATGCCCCATGGATTGGCTGACCTCTGGGACCTCAGGAAGAAGTGGGATATCATCTAGTAATGAGTAGCAAACTTGGTGCTTGAGTGTGGCATTCAAAACAACTGGGGGGTGGGAAGGTAGCAATGGCTAGAACTCAACGAGGTAGAAAGGAAGTCCTAGGGGAGTTCATACTCATTAAAGCTCTCATCTTGTTCCTTCATGGCTTGCATAGCTACTTGAGAAACTTTCCTAAAGACCAGATGAAACTTACTGTCATAGTCAACCACCTCTTATTGTGAATGAGGTATAGCTAGTTGATCCAGATGCTAATAGGTCAAAGATATTCATGGCCCTCAAGAAAGTCACAATCAAGTACAGGAAAAGACATATTCATATATGAGAGACACAGATGTACATATATATGTACCTGGAAGCTGGCAATTATATATATATATATATATATATATGTATATGTATATATATATATATACACACAGACACACACATATATGTGTATTTATGTGTATTTATACACACACACACACACTGCCACCATGTCAGTTTTGTATAAACTGGTATGTAGTTTCTAGTAGCTTCTTCCCTAAGGTCTAATTTTCTAATTATTTTTAAAAGGTTTTTAGTGCTCTTGGATACCATGGCCACAGTAGATATTTCCTGCTTCAACTCCTAAAACTAGTCACTCAAATGTGATTACTTCCTGTGGTTAACCCTTTATTTGGTGACTGATTGTTGGTCTTGGCCTATTTCCTTGGAATTGAAACTTTTGGTCTTCCTGAGCTTTCCTTCATCCAGGACTCAGACTCAGGATCCTCTTTCTTTGTATTTGAAGCTGCAGCCAATGCTTTATACTCTTCAATGTCAAGACCCCAACCATGAAAAACCAGAGGCTCAGATCCCCTTGGGAACAGAGGAAAAGAGGCTGGGCCCTAGCAAATGTCTCTATGATTCTTTGGGTCTCAGTTAATCACTTGTATAAAAGAGCAAACCTCAATTATTATCTCAGGTTGCTTCCATCTCTAAAATATTGGGATTCTGTAGAAAAAATGTGATAATGGTCAAATCAATAGTAGAAGAAGCACTAAAGGAAATTGATAAGGAGCTAAATCTCACAGGGTGGGTCAGTTGGGGACAGGGCCCACCAAAGGTGGAGGGACTTGGGCTTGAATTTGAAGGATGATTAGACTGAGGCAGTGAGGAGGAATTGAGGGACAGGATGCTACACAGATGAACGATTGTGAGCAAAAGTATACGGGAGGCAAAGTGCATAGGAGGAATTAATATACCAATACATCAATTTGCTTAGGGCCAGCATTAATAACAATAGAGCTTGAGGTGGGCACTTCACATCAAACAAGAGTTTTGAGATACATTCCCTTGGGCCTGGCAATGGAGAGCTGTTAGACAGACAGCAGTGAACTGCTAGGCAAGGGTGACCCCAGGATTGCCTGGGGTAAAGTGTTTCCTTATTGGTGGTGCATAGTTTCTCTAGATGATAGTATTTCTGCAAACAGTGACCACAACCCCTCAGGGGTAATTACTCTGCCCACCAAGCAACCCAGCTGGTGGGATTAACATCTCAGAACAATTACATTAGCCTATAAGAAGCATGGGATTTGAGAGAGGGTGTAATAATTGCGGTAGACAATGGACATGATACAAGCTAAGTATGGCGCAACAGCTGTTGCCTATCGGCAGCGGGTCAGGAAGAAAGACAGATGTCTCAGGGTGACCTTCTTGAATGAATGTGTTTGGGAACTTAGGATTCCCTTGGGGGTTAATGACATGCCATTGCTTGGCAACCATAATGAACAGTGTAGCATTACATACCATAGGTGCAAACAAACCATAAAACTCTGACAGGATGGCTGGAGGAACTCTGGCAGCCAGGTTGAGGAGAGTGGTAAATAGAAATTGATTTTATGGCAAAAATAGGGGGATGGTGAAGAATGAAGAAGGAAAGCAGGAAAGCTAAAATTACCTTAGGAAGCATTTTAAACACAAGATTCTGCACATGTAGATAGGACAAGAAATAAGAGACAAAAGTGGAATGGAAAAGAAGAGGACTAAGTTACATGTTAAAGTTAAGACAGAGCTGTGAGGGTGCCGGCTGCAGTTCCAGCATGCACTTGAACAAGACGGGATGGTCTTGTGAGGGATCCACTGGCAGCCAGTCTCCATCCTACATAAAAGAGGGTACGATTTCTCTAGTCCCAAACTCCATTGGCCACGTGAAGTAGTTCCATTCCATGCCTTGACTTCAATGTTGGCAGAACCTGGGAGGGCATCTTTTTCTCATGTGGCACGTGCAAAGGCTTCAGTGACCACAGAGAAAAGGCCCATTGATTCTCCTAATCACCTAGAGATGCCAAGGCATCTAGATACCACACATTCACCTCCATTTATACAAATGTCCTTTGATTTTACTTTAAATTCTAAACATTTGTCTATATGTGCAAATTAAGTTAGCTAGGGTTTTCACATAACAGAAAGGGTCTGTCACTTCACAAAAAAGACCATTAGTACTCCATTAAATTTTCACATATCCTGCTTATATCTAACTTTTCTGTACCACATCTACTGTGAGAATAGTGTAAACTTGACTTTCCCTCTTCCATTTTTCTGAGTAAAAACTATTTTATAAAAATAGTCATCTATATGTAAAAGTTTCAAAAGTAATATATATTTATCACCTCTATAATTAAAGATTTATTTTTCAGCTTGATGGGATTTTATCTACTTTTCACTCTTCTTTTTTTTTTTTTTTTTTAATTTTTTTTTTTCAACGTTTATTTATTTTTGGGACAGAGAGAGACAGAGCATGAACGGGGGAGGGACAGAGAGAGAGGGAGACACAGAATCGGAAACAGGCTCCAGGCTCTGAGCCATCAGCCCAGAGCCTGACGCGGGGCTTGAACTCACGGACCGTGAGATCGTGACCTGGCTGAAGTCAGACGCTTAACCGACTGCGCCACCCAGGCGCCCCTCACTCTTCTTTTCAGAGTGCTGATTTCACTATAAATCAAGAATACTGTGTAATTAGCACTTTTAATACTCCATTAAACATCAAATTAGATTTCTTATTTGCTATCATGGAATAATATTGATACTACTTTGTCACTAACCTTACTACAAAAATGGGATGAACTGATATCTTTAAGCTTTAGCTGGAATTGAAAAGCATGTATAATGAAAGAAAATGAGGTATTATAATACCAAGCAACCACACAGCACTTAATAAATTTCAAATATTCATAAGCACTTTTCACTTAGTGACCTATATTTGATCTTTATTGCAAGTCTGTGAGGTAGTTACAATGTTCACCCCTTTTACAGAAGAGGCCACAGAGGGTGGGAGAAGTTACATTCCTTGCCTAAATTGACAGAGCTAATAGTAACTGGCAGATCTAGAAATCACACTCAGGGACTCTTACCCAGGCGTCCATTCTCTTTAGCACTCCATTCTTTTGCCTCTATTTGTTTAGGGCTTTTTGGTTGTTGTTTTGAAAAAAAATTTTTAAGTAGCCAGATAAAGTTTATTAAACAGTCACATGACTCTGGAATCCTCTTCCACTCTTTCTATATGGGAGTAAGTGCCATTCTCTTGTCCTTTAGGGTACCCAATGAATCTCTTTTGTTTTTTGTTACTGAACTAACACATTTCCAGTTTCAACTCTATAACATTTTCTAGTGTGTTTACCTCTGTTTGCATCATACTATTAAATAAAAATGACTAGAAATTTAGGCCAAACCAGAACTGATTTGCTGGAGAAAAAGAGTATATGAGCATTGCTCTTACTGCATTTCTTTTTGTCTGATTTTTTTTTTAAGTCTCCCACATTCCATAGGCAGAATTCCTTAAGGCTGACCACAAGTACAGCTAAAATGCCTAAGGCAGGTATAGGAACTTCTACTGTCTATCAACTAAACCAGCATATGCAAATCCTATTTTGACTGTCAAGAGTTTTCTCTACATTCCTTCCTGAGTACAACATGTGCGTTGCATCAAGAATGGTAATGTTCCGTGAGTCCTCCTTCCCGGGACACTGGCTACCATTGACTGCATGTAGAATTCCGCCAACAATTCTTTCCTTTTCCCTGCTCTTTAATTTAGCTCACTGCCAAAGGAATACTAAAGATGCATTTTGTGGCAGGAAAATGAATTTCAGGGATGTAGCCTGTGATATAATCTATCAGTACTGGTACAGTCCCCACCCAAACCCCTACCCTTGAACCTTTTATTTTTTTCCATGTTTCTTATTGATCTTCTTCCTTCACTTAGTAAAAATGGGAAGCTATCAACTGGGAATTCCCATTATCTTATACTCTTAAAGATCACACTTAGTTCTTCTGGTTTCCATGGCTCTTCTTCTAATAGTCTATCACTTTACTTAAACTGTGTCTTCCTTTGTATTTTTTTGAGTTTAACTTCTGCCTTATTTTACTTTATTTTTTTAGAAAAAAACGTGACATGGAGTTACCTAAGTGAGCAGAACATGGTCCCTCACTGTGCATGCCTACTGACAAGATTTTTAAATAACCAAATCCTAAAGATAGACACCACTGGAACAGAATGGAGAGTCCAGAAATAAACCTTTATATTTATGATCAACAGATTTTTGACAAAGATACCAAAACAATTTCACTAGGGAAGGAATAGTCCTCTTTTCAACAATTTTGGTACTAGGACATTTGGCTAGACATATTCAGAGAGATGAACTTAGCCTCTTATCCCACAGCATACACAGAAATTAACTCAAAATGGATTATATTTATAAATAAAGCCTATACATTTACAGTCAATTAATTTTAGACAGGGCAAGATAATCCAATGGGTAAAGAATAGTATTTTTAATAAAAGGTGAGAAGACAACTGAATATCTACATGCAAAAAAGTGAAGTTGGACCCTTGCCTCACATAATGTAAAAATTAAATCAAAATGGATCAAATACCTGCATGTAACAGTTAAGCCCATAAAACATCTGGAAAAACAGTATGTGTACATCTTTGTGACCTTGGATTAGGCACTGGTTGCTTAGATATGACATCTAAAAAATAGAGTTTTTTGAAATGTAAAAAATGTTTATGCCTCAAAGGACACTACCAAGAAATTTAAAAGACAGTCCACAGGATGGGAGGGAATATTTCCAAATAACATGTCTGATAAGGATCTAGTATATAGAATATATAAAGAATCCTTACAACTCAAGAATAAAAAGACAAAAAAATCCCAATCTTTTTTAATGGACAAAGGATTTGAATAGATATTTCTCCAAAGAAGATACATAAACGACTGACAAGCACATGACAAGATGCTCAACATCATTAGACATTAAGGAATGCAAATCAAAACCACAGTAAAATACTGCTTCACACTCACTAGGGTAGTTATACTTTTTAAAAAAGAACAATAACAAGTGTTGGTGGGGATGTGGAGAAATTAGAACACATACACTGCTGGTAGGAATGTAAAATGGCACAGCCACCTTGGAAAATAGCTTGGCATTTCCTAAAAAGTTAAAAAAAACCAAAGTTATCCTCTACCTTGGTAATTTTATGCATAGGTATATACACAGGAGAATTGAAAAAATACATATTTTACACAAAAACTTGTACATAAATATTTGTAGCTGCATTATTCATAATAGCCAAAATGTGGAAACATCCAAAATTCCATCAATGATTAATCACATTGTGGTATATCCATACAACAGAATATTATTCAGCCATAAAAAGGAATGAACTACTGATATATGCTGCAACATGTATGATCTTGAAAACATTATTCAAAGTGAAAGAAGCCAGACAAAAAAGGCCCCATATTGTATTATTACATTTCCATGAAATGTCCAGAAAAGGCAAATCACTTATAGAGACATAAAGTAAAGTGGTGTTTGTCTGGGGCTTGTTTGAAGACAATTATTAGGATATGGTTAAGTTCTGTCATGTAGAAAATTTTGCTTGGGTCTTCAAAAAGCCTCCCAAATGAGAGCTCAAATTATAATGCCCTTATTAAACGTTTTATATGGATTATTTTATTTAATCTTCACAAAAACACTATGTAGTAGGCATTCTTTTTATGATTCTCATTTTTCAAAAGTGGGATATAAAGAAAAGGAGGTTGGATAATTTCCCAAAAACCAGTAAATTAGCAAGCAGCATGTCTGAGATACAAGTGTAAGGTGATTTGATTCCAGAACCACCCCCTTAATCTTTCTGAGATGAGACTGTTTCATGGTTATTAGCAAACCTTACTTTGAATTTATCAGGCAAAATATATTCTGTAGCTTAATTATAAGATGATGGACTCATCAAGCATTTCCTTAGGATGATTTCATTTCAGGGGAATTGGATAGTTCTCTAAATCATTAAAAGACAATCAAAAATTATTTTGAAAAAATTAAATATTATGTCCTACTGAATTATCAGCTTAGCAGAAAGCAGGTTAGGACCAACTCCCCTGGCCTCATGGTGTCTATATTTCTCTGGCTAGGTTCTAAGCAGCACATCCCAGTCTAAGCTCAGACTTCTTCCACGGTTCTTACTCTACTCCATGATGAGCTTGGTGACAGAGACTGCATACTAATGAAGGCCAGGTGACAAAACTGTAACTCAGAGTGACGCTTCAAATGACAAACATGGGTCAGAGGCCTGACCTGGTGGCTCAGAGTATCCGTGCCTCCTGAACATGCTCCAAACACTCAACCACAGGCCTTCGGACTCCAAGAAGAGATCTGTGAGAATGGAGGAAGGCTACTTAGACTCTCTGAACTTGATAATTCATTTGTAAAGTAGAAATGATAATCATCTTCTCAACACAACAGAATTTTTTTGAGCATTAAAGAAGATAACCAATGTGCCAACCTTGAACATTATAAAGCACTAAAACAACCAAGTCATGCTTACTAATGTGCAGTGCACTTTGTGAATCTAATCTGATTTTGCTCCGGACTTCTACTACACAGATTTCCCTTTTAAGCTAAGCTTAAATCCTGCCATCATCATTACTGAACATCAATTTTACAAAATCAGACCCGGCCAAAAATGTTGCCATCGTAATTCAAAACTTTGGAAAACGGAATGATTTATGGCATTGGAAAAGTAAACATTAGATCTTCCACTGAAGTTTTATTATTCACCTAGCAACATGACAAAATTGCCTACAGATGACTTAAGCAGGCATTAGTTTTTCTTTAAAATAATTTAATTAATATTTCAATATCAAAAGGAAAAGTGAATATCTCTTAAATCTTAATGTCTCAAGTAAGCTTTTTGTGTGTTTTCTTTATCATTCTGGAATATACCCCTGTTTTTAGTGGTTGTGTTTTCCAAAGCTTTTATTAGTGAGACAAAGATGACTTTATTTGGCTTTTGTTCCCTGGGGGGTGGGGGGGGGTGGGGTGGGGCATGGAGTTCATGTGCTAGTATCTGGAGAATTTCAAAACTTATTCTTGTATAATTTTTTTCGTTTTCCCAAAAGATCTATCTATCCCCGTATGCCTTCTTAACCCCCTTTCCGTGGAATCCCTATGTGAGCACACAAGTGTTAGAACTTGTGTGGCTGTTCCTGCTTCAGATTATTTAGTGCGTATTGCAGAACCAATGTGTGTATTTTTCTTGTCCATGGATCATTTCATTGCCACATACCTAAACAGCTGGAAAGAACTGACACTCAGTATTGGTAATTCACTCTATGTGATGTTTGCATTTGTGTCTTTCTGGTAATTCAAGGGCTAGCTTGGAGGTGAATGTCAATTTTATAAACTTCTCTTCAGCCAAATTTAACTTGATTTCTCTGCTGCTTAGTATGCTTAGCTTATCTTTACTTTTTCATCATTCCTTACAAAGAGATATTCTTATTAAAATAAATGTATATTATTATGCATTTTTTAGCTGAGACATTCTAAGAAACTTGTAGTATAGTGATAGATCAGAGAACAAAATATAAGGGGAAAAAAGTCCATCTCCATTAGATAAATCTTTTTTTTTTTTGATACTGTGTATTGACCTCTATCAACAGTTCTGGGTAGAGCAGTTTACCTCTTGCCACGTTTAGGAACAAAGAAAAAAACTGAATTAAATTTGGGGCCAGTTTTAAGAGCAAAGTTATTTATGAAAAACAAAATAAAGCAGGAAAAAACAGTTTTTAAAGCTTTCCACTGAATGAGTACTTTCTTAACATATAGTCACCATCAATGTTTTATTTTCTGCCTTTATTAATGTATCATCTTTTAGCTTGACTCCTGTCAATATTACACTAGCCAATGTTCATAACGTTTAGCTATGAGCACCAAGAAAGTTGTGGGGGATTACCTCATTCTCTAGGTCTATATCCCCAGCCAACAACTGGGTTCCTCAGTGACTGAGTGCAAGTCAATTCAATCAAATCATTTGACTTATTTGTCACTAAATTCGTGAGCTTATGTTTCCTTTTTTTTTTTTTTTCTTGAAAAACAGAGACCTGGTTCAAATAAATTAACCAAATGGATCACACAGCCTATAGTGCAGTCACAGCATTTAAATATTTTTGGAGGGAGCTACTTCTAAGGGTTAGGTATGAGTGAGTTCCTCAGAGAAGAGCTCCGAGTTAGTTTCTGTGTCTTCTAGTCTCTGTTCTTGTTCCTGTTCCAGTTTCTGGGAGGCCGGGATTCTGGGAGACGTCAAGTGGCTACTATAACCCTATTATTAGTTGAGGCAAGCATGACTTCCCTTGTACGCATATCTAGTTCTCCAACGTTACTCTCAATTATAGTATCTCTTGTTTAAAGTTTCAAGCCAACCTATATAAAGTCTTGTGAATTATTTACCAGCCCCACATAAATATTCTTCAGCAAGCTGTCTTTGAATCTTTGGCTTGCAACATTATTGTGTACCGAATCTGAAAAGCATTCTTTAAAGTTTATTCACAGGCCAAGCAATCAAAGCTGTGCCTTTTTAGTTTTGAGAGGTTGCGTTTTTGTTGTTGTTGTTGTTGTTGTTGTTGTTGTTTTTTAAACTGTTTTTTAAACAATTTCTTCATAAAAACAAATTCAAACAGAGCAGTCTTCTGTAGTAAAATTGCCTGTTTGCCCACATACATGTACAGGTAATTACCGGGGTTAACCGGTAATGTTATTTAAGTAATCGTTTTTATATTGTATAATTATGTAATTGTGATTATATTTGGCATATTATTATAGAAGTTTCCAAAATCACATGGCTTTTTAGTATAGATAGATAAATTCAAGCATGGCAAAGTAATTGGAATCATCCGAGTTCATGTGAACTAGACTCTTGGAGAACTTCTGTTCTTTCTCTTTTCTTTCATTTATTTTTTTAATGTTTCCATGGCCCAGAATGCAAATATCTGGAAAATTTACCCTTAATTCAAAAAGAGAAAGAAGATTCTGGATCTTTGTGTGTTTCTATTGACACAAACATGCAAATTTGCAGAAATATATAGGATTTGAAAAATGCTTCTAGACCCTTACAATTTTTTCTTTTTCTTTTTTTTCCCCATGCTCCGAACTTAACCAAAACCTTAGACAACATCAATGAGGTCAAAACAGACTAACGACGGTAGAAGTGAGAAATAATCATAGATGCTTAGGCTAAAAAGCTCCTCTCCTGTTTTTGTCCTCACATGCCTTTACCCAGGAAGGTGACTGTCACCCCCATCCTTAAAGAATTTCTACCTGAACAATACCTCCTGTCATCATGGGTATTTCCCCATTAAATCTATGTTTCCTTGGCTGTAAGATCCAGCAAGTAAAATTTCTTCTAAGTCCTTTAGGAAAATGGAGGATTTTACTAAGCACGTAAGTTCCCTTGAGACATGTATGTGAAGCATTTGAAAAGGATGGATTGATTTGAAAAATGGTTGGCATGTATTCATTAGTCATTTTTTTCCTATACAATATATTTAGTATATATTTTCATAGAAAACATGATCTTGAAAGTTTTTAAGGAATGTGCTTAAAACAGCTTACTTCGTGGCAGTGTTTTAGCTAATTTATCAATTTAAAGGATTAACTTTTAACTAAACAATAAACATTTCCAATTTTAATACATGTTTTATAAAACACACATTTCTAATCATTGCAACACCTCAGATTCTCTAAATTCCTATAGTGTAGGTTTCATAACCTTTTCAGGCTCTTTTCCAAATTTCTGTTCTAGCATATTTTTATTGTATCAACTTTAATGAGAGAAAAATAAGCCTTGCAAAATAGAAATTTCAGGATCCAGGAGATGGGTTAATGAGGCCACTTGATTTCTCTTTTCCACTAAAGCTGGTTCACATGTATTTTGGCTACTGAAAATATTTATAACACTCACAGTATAACGTAGGGAGTAAGGCCTGTGTATAAATCCTAGCCATAACACCAAACTTGGGCAAAATACTCGACATCTGTAGGCTTCTATTTCTTCCCTGGTATCTTGGGAAGCATGTTCATCCTTACTTTGTGGATGAACTGGAAGGAGTAAATGAGTCAAAGGATAGAAAGTGCTCAGTACTGTGCCTTAAACATAGTTGGTTTTTAATACATGTTAGCTTTAAAATAATAACATTTTAAACTGCTAGTATGTTTCCTACATCACTCTTGAACCATATTTAAATTCTGGGTCATAGGTTTTATGGCAGGGCATAAACCAATGAATGCTTCCTTATTTGGCTCTTTTCTGTTTTCCTCCAATCAAACAAAGCATCTCCTCATTTGCTCACTTATTTATCCCCCAAGTCCACGCCCCTCCCTGAAGTCTTGTCCTGTCTTTCACCAAAACTGTTTTGTTCTTTTTGCAAAGACTAATTATTTTTCACCTGCTTCATGAAGTCTTCCCCATAGGTAAGATGCTAGTTCTCACCTGTTTATTGTCCTACTCAATTGGGCTGCTGCAGTTTGGTTATACTTATACTTGTTTTACTCTGTGTGGGTGTGCACATATGATATGTACTTGTACAGAATTTTTTTGTCTAGCTTCTCTTTTAATCTAGGAGAGCAAAGTTTCCAATGTGGACCATGGGCAGAAGTGCCATTCTGGGGGCACCTGGGTGGCTCAGTCGGTTAAGCGTCCTACTTTGGCTCAGGTCACGATCTCACGGTTTGTGGGTTCCAGCCCTCTGTGCTGACAGCTCAGAGCCTGGAACCTGCTTCGGATTCTGTGTCTCCCTCTATTTCTCCCCCACTCACACATTCTCTCTCTTTCTCTCTCTCTCTCTCTCTCTCTCTCTCTCTCTCCCCTCTCTCTCTCAAAAACAAATAAACATTAAAAAAAAGTGCCATTCTGGAGGTTAAGCAAGACCTAGTATAGTCAGCTGATTGCCAGAGTGGCCTTGGATAGCATGAGAGCATCCAGAGACTCTTTTTAAACTTTAAAAATACACATTTGCATATGATTTCATGCTTAAATATTATAACTATATATGTATATACATACATATATATATCTACATATATATGTATACATACACACACACACACACATATGTATATGAGAGAAAATGAGAGAGAATAATGAGAGAAAAATAAGTCTTGCAAAATAGAAATTTCAGGATCCAGGAAGTGGGTTAATGAGGCCACTTGATTTCTCTTTTCCACTAAAGCTGGTTCACATGTATTTTGACTACTGAAAATATTTATAACACTCACAATATAACGTAGGGAGTAAGGCCTGTGTTTAAATCCTAGCCATAACACCAAACTTGGGCAAAATACTTGACATCTGTAGGCTTCTATTTCTTCCCTCGTATCATATATATATATATATATATATATACACACACACATATATATAGTTATATATGTATATATATACCACCTCTTCTTTATCCATTCATCAGCCATTGGACATTTGGTCTCTCTCCATAGTTTGACTCTTGTTGATAATGCTGCTATAAAAATTGCATGGCATGTACCCCTTTGAATCCGTATTTTTGTATCCCTTGGGTAAATACCGAGTAGTGCAATTTCTGGGTCATAGGGTCGTTCTATTTTTAACTTTTTGAGGAACCTGCATACTGATTTCCAGAGTGGCTTCACCAGCTTGCATTCCTACCAACAGTGTAAGAGCGTTCCCCTTTCTTTGCATCCTTGCTAACACCTGTTGTTTCTTGTGTTGTTAATTTTAGCCGTCCAACAGGTGTGAGGTGGTATCTCTTCATGGTTTTGATCTGTATTTCCCTGATGATGAGTGATGTTGAGCATCTTTTCATGTGTCTGTTAACCATCTGGATGTCTTCTTAGGAAAAGTGTTTATTCATGTCTTCTGCCCATATCTTAACTGGATTATTTGTGCTTTTTGGGGTGTTGAGTTTGATAAGTTCTTTATAGATCTTGGATACTCTTTATCAGATATGTCATTTCCAAGTATTATCTCCCATTCCATAGGCTGCCTTTTAGTTTTGTTGGTTGTTTCCTTCCTGTGCAGAAGCTTTTTATCTTGATGAGGTCCCAATAGTTCATTTTTGCTTTTGTTTCCCTTGCCTCTAGTGACGTGTCTAATAAGAAGCTGCTACGTCTGAGATCAAGAGGTTGCTGCCTGAGTTCGCTAGGATTCTTATGGTTACTTGTCTCACGTTTAGGTCTTTCATCCATTTTGAATTTATTTTTGTGTATGTTGTAAGAAAGTGGTCCAGCTTCATTCTTCTGCACATCACTGTCTGGTTTTCCTAGCACCATTTGTTGAAGAGACTGTCTTTTTTCCACTGGATATTCTTTCCTGCTTTGTCAAAGATCATTTGACCCTATAGTTGGGGCACTGGGTGGCTAAGTCATTTGAGCATCTGACCTCAGCTCAGGTCATGATCTCACAGTTCATGAGTTTGAGCCCTGCGTCAGGCTCTGTGCTGACAGCTCAGAGCCTGGAGCCTGCTTTGGATTCTGTGTCTCCCTCTCTCTCTTCTTCTCCCCCATTCACACTCTGTCTCTCTCTCAAAAAGAAATAAACATGAAAAAAATAAAAAGACATACTTTCTTTTTGACCCTATAGTTGTGGGTCCATTTCTGGGTTTTCTATTCTATTTCATTGATCTATGCATCTGTTTTTGTGCCAGTACCAGACTGTCTTGATGACTATAGCTTTGTAATATAGCTTGAATCCATAATCATGATGCCTTCAGCTTTGCTTTTCTTTTTCGGAATTGCTTTGGCTATTTAAGGTCTTTTGTAGTTCCATACAAATTTTAAAATTGTTTGGGGCGCCTGGGTGGCTCAGTCGGTTAAGCGTCTGACTTCAGCTCAGGTCACGATCTCACGGTCCGTGAGTTCGAGCCCCGCGTCTGGCTCTGGGCTGATGGCTCAGAGCCTGGAGTCTGCTTCCGGTTCTGTGTCTCCCTCTCTCTCTGCCCCTCCCCCATTCATGCTCTGTCTCTCTCTGTCTCAAAAATAAATAAACGTTAAAAAAAATTTAAAAAAAACAAATTTTAAAATTGTTTGTTCTACCTCGGTGAAAAATGCTGGTGGTATTTTGATAGAGATGGCATTAAATGAGTGGATTGCTTTGGGTAGTATTGACATTTTAACAATGTTTGTTTTTCCGATCCATGAGCATAGGATTCTTTTCCATCATTTTGTGTCCTCTTCAATTTCTTTCAGTGTCCTGTAGTTTTCAGAGTACAGATCTTTTACCTCTTTGGTTAGGTTTATTCCTAGATATCCTATTGTTTGGGTGTCATTGTAACTGACATTGATTCCATTGATTTCTTTTTCTCCTGCTTCATTATTGGTGTATAGAAATGCAACAGATTTCTATATGTTGATTTTATATCCTGAAATTTTGCAATTCATGTATTAGTTCTAGGAATTTTTTGGTGAAGTCTTTCAAGTTCTCTATGTAGAGTGTCATGGCATCTGTGAATAAAGAAAGCTTGACTTCTTTCTTGCTGAATTGGATGCCTTTTTAAGATTCTTGTTGTCTGTTGAGGCTAAGACTTCCAGATCAATTTTAAATAGTAATGGTGAGAGTGAACATCTCTGTCTTGTTTCTACCATAGAGGAAAAGCTCTTATTTTTTCCCCATTGAAGATGATATTAGCTGTGGTTCTTTTGTATATGGACTTTATGATATTGAGGTATGTTCCATCTATCCCTACTTTTTGAGAGTTTTTATCAAGAATGGATACTGTATTTTGTCAAATGCTTTTTCTGCATCTCTTGAGAGGATCATATGGTTTTTATCCTTTCTTTTATTAACATGGTGTATCAATTAATTGATTTGTGGATATTGAACCAGTCCTACAGCCCAGAAATAAATCCCACTTGATCATAGTGAATAATTCTTTTAATATACTATTACATTTGATCTTGTTGAGTATTCTGTAGTGTCTTGCAGTAGTATCTTGTTGAGAATTTTTGCATCCATGCCCATCAGAGATATTGGCCTGTAATTCCCTTCAGTGGGATTTTGTCTGGTTTTGGAATCAAGGTAATGCTCGCCTTGTAGAAGGAGTTTGGAAGTTTTCTTCCTATTTCTATTTTTTGGAACAGTTTGAAAAGAATAGGTATTAACTTGACTTTATTTTTTTTTAATTTTTAAATGTTTATTTATTTTTGAGAGAGAGATAAAGAGAGAAATAGAGAGAGAGAGTGCGTACAGCGGAAAGGCAGAGAAAGGGGGAGACACAGAATCTGAAGCAGGCTCCAGACTCCAAGCTGACAGCACAGAGCCTGACACAGGGCTCAAACTCATGGACCTCGAGATCATGACCTGAGCTGAAGTCAGATGCTTAACCAACTGACCCACCCAGGCGCACCTAACTCTTCTTTAGATGTCTGGTAGAATTCCTCCGAAAATCGATTTGGTCCTGGACTCCTGTTTCTTGGGAGATTTTTGATTGTTGATTCAATTTTTTTGCTGGTTATGGGTATGTTCAAGTTTTCTATTTTTTCCTGTGTCAGTTTGGTAGTTTGTATGTTTCTAGGAATTTGTCCATTTCTTCCAGATTGCTCAGTTTGTTGACATATAATTATTCATAATATTCTCTTATAATTGTGTTTCTGTGGTGTTGGTTGTGATCTCTCCTCTTTCATTCATGATTTTATTTATTTGGGTACTTTTTTTTTTGGTAAGTCTGGCTAAGAGTTTATTAATTTTATCAATTTTTTCAGAGAAACAGCTCTTTGTTTCATTGATCCATTCTACTGTTTTGTTTGTTTATTTGTTCCCAGATTATTTATTTCTACTCTACTCTTTATTATTTCCCTTCTTCTGCTGGCTTTAGACTTTATTTGTTGTTTCTTTTCTAGCTCCCTTAGGTGTAAGGTTGGGTTGTGTATTTGAGGCTTTTCTTACTTCTTGAGGTAGACCTTAATTGCATTATACTTCCCTTTTTGCCACATCTCATTGTCTTTGCCATATCTCAAAAGTTTTGTACTGTCGTGTTTTCATTTTCATTTGCTTCCATGTACTTTTAATTTTCTTCTTTAATTTCCTTATTAACCCATTTATTCTTTAGTAGGATGCTCTTTAACCTCCATGTATTTGTGGTCTTTCCAAATTTTGTCTTGTGGTTGACTTCAAGTTTCATAGCATTGTGGTCTGAAAATATGCATGGTATGATCACAATCTTTTTGTACTTATTGAGAGCTGATTTGTGACCTAGTATGTGATCTATTCTGAACAAAGTTCCATGTGCACTTGAAAAGAATGTGTATTCTGCTGCTTTAGGAAAACATGGTCTGGATATATCTGTTAAGTCCATCTGGTCTGGTGTGTCATTCAAAACCACTATTTCCTTATTGATTTTCTGCTTAGATGATCTGTCCATTGCTCTAACTATTATCAATAAGTTTCTTTATGTTTGTTATTAATTGATTCATATATTTGGGTGCTTTCAAATTGGGAGCATAAATATTTATAATTATTAGATCTTCTTGTTAAATAGACCTCTTAATTATGATATAATGCCCTTCTTTGTCTCTTGTTAGTCTTCAGTTTAAAATCTACTTTCTCTGATCAAAGTATGGCTACCCCAGCTTCCTTCTGACATGCATTGGCATAATATATGTTTCTCCATCATGTCACTTTCAATCTGTAGATGTCTTTAGGTCTAAAATGAGTCTCTTGTAGGCAGCATATAGAAGGACCTGTTTTTATTTTATTATTATTATTATTTTAATTGAATCTACTGTGCTATGTCTTTTTGTTGGAGCATTTAGTCCACTTACATTCAGAGTGATTATTGATAGATATGAATTTAGTGTCATTGTGTTACCTGTAAAGTTGGTGTTTCTGGTGATGTTCTCTGTTCCTTTCTAGTCTTTGTTGCTTTTGCCTTTTTCCCCCCCCCCCCCCCGAGTCTCCTTTAATATTTCTTTCAGGGATGGTTTAGTGGTTACAAACTCCTTTAGTTTTTGCTTGTCTGAGAAACTCTTCATCTCTCCTTCTATCCTAATGATAGCTTTGCTGGATAAAGTATTCTTGGCTGCATATTTTTCCCATTCAGCACATTGAATATATCATGTTACTCCTTCCTGGCCTGCCATGTTTCTGTGGATAGATCTTCTGCTAAGCTTATCTGTCTTCCATTGTAGGTTAAGGACTATTTTTATCCTTGCTGCTTTCAGGATTCTTTCCTTGTCTGTGCATTTTGTAAATTTACTCTGATATGTCTTGGTGATGGCTGGGTTTTGTTGAATGTAATGAGAGTTCTCTATGCTTCTTGGATTTTCATGTCAGTTTCCTTCCCCAAATTAGGGAAGTTTTCTGCTATAATTTGCTCAAATAAACTTTCTGCCCCTTTTTCTCTTTTTTCATCTTCTGGAATCCCTATGATATGAATCTGGAATCCCTATGATATGATCATATCCTTATGATATGCTATTATATTTTAAGGACTCGCTGAATTCCCTAAGTCTATATTTCATGAATTTTTCCTGTACATCTTCAACACCAGTTCCCTTAACCCAGTGACCCCATCACCTCTGTATTTTCTAGTACAAAATGCTGAGAGAGAGTTGACTGGTGCAGCTCATCTTTGTAGTCTGCATCACTGATGATGTTACTATTGTTAGCCCATAGGGCCAGTGTATTCTCTGACACACTGGGGAGAGGCCAGGGAAGCAGTCATCTGCTATCAAACAGCAGTGCCTCAGCAATGGTGCTTAGAGATTCTTTGAAAGGATATCTCCCTCACTTGAGTATTAATTGGTTTTGTCTGGAGAGTGTTTTCCTCACATGGCTCAGCATTAGAATCAACTCGGGAGCTTGAGAGTTCTGGTTCTATCTACGCACATTCTAAGTCAGTAAGTTGGGGGGAAGCCAGACTTTGAGAATTTATATTTTTAATGGCTGCCAAGGAAAATTTAATAGTATTTTGGTTTGGGAACCCTGAGTTAGTTGATCTCTGATGTTCTTTACTTTAAAAACCGTATGCTTCTGTAATAAACTCTACAAGAGCAATATTAACCTCCCCTTCTGAAAGCAAAGATCACAGCTTCTATTGAGATTCACAGAAAAGTATTTCCAGGAAACATTAATTTGTGCTTGGATAACAAAGGATAGTACAGAGAAATGTTGAATACCAAATCCTCTTCTTAGATATTAACAACATTTTAGAAGGTTTGATGCTGAGAAGGCCTGTGGTAAAAAGAAACCCACTTCATAACCATTGAACTAACTTGTTAGCAAAAGTGACAACTTTATCTCAAGAAGCCTATTAGTTCTCCTTCAAGGCGTTTTCCCTTAGCAGGGTTAGGAGGCTCCAACTCTGCAAAATATTCTGCATATAGTGAATTCTCAATAAATGCTACTGATTGACAAATGACCAGTAGAAGAAAGGCAGAAGCTGAAACTTAGATTCATCAATTTTGTTAATTGTTAGCAGCCTGAGTAAAAGTTTTGATAAAGAGGTCAGAACTAATGGTTCCAATGAGGCTTTGGTATTAACTAAGGTCTCATTCATCTCAGCTGCCAGCACATTTGATTAATGTACACTAGGACCTCCTCCCAACCAAAGAGAATTATAATTTTGTTTCTATACCATATGGTGGTGGAACACGAACAAGGCTTAAAAATGTGGACTATAAGCTATTCATCATCATCTTAAACTTCATTTGCATTTCAGAGTTTCAAGTACAGTTAAATTTATATCTATTAATTAAATATACTGCCTACCCACTGCCTGAATGTAAATGTTATCCAATATGTGTTTATTAAATGAAACAGATAATTTTTGCATTTTTGCTCCCTGGATTTTCTTTTTCAGCCACACCTAGAGCAGATACTGCAAACGACTAGGTAAGTTTGCATTATTGATGTAAGGGAGAGGGAACCAATGTTTGCCAGAAGTTGATCTTTGTCTCGGGTGGATTAATCACAGCTGAGGTCAAGATGAATAAATCTATGTTCCAGAATGTCCCGGTTACAGTTCAAGACTAAAAGAAAACAAAGGAAGTTAGGGGCTAGAAAGAGGAAGGAAGTGAAAGACTCTCCAAAAGAAAATACAGATGTTCTAAGAGGCTCATTATTGTTATAATTTGACTTTGTAAAAAGTCCAACTGGACTTAGTGATATTTAGTCTTAATCAACAACATGCTCTACTATGTCAATTCCATCACAGGACAAGGAAAAAGAAATATTTTGGGACCAATCTTATTAAAATTTTATTTGAATACAAAAGAGGAATCTGTACTTTTAATTCTTTTTAACTAAAAGCAATATATATGTGTGTGTGTGTGTGTGTGTGTGTGTCTGTGTGTTGTGTGTATACA